>NC_133656.1:117828214-118135580 GCF_009905375.1 Apium graveolens
TGGCCATAGTGAATGAAATTAGAAAGGAGTTTCTAATTTACAATAAATAGAACTAAGCATAGTGAATGGGAAAGCAAATGATTAAATAAGATAGGCTTGACACAAGTTCCATGCCTTGTATTTAATCGTGACATTGCAGGGTAGAAGGAATTGATTGTACGGTAACTACTCACTGAATAGGTTCTTGGTATTCTAAGCAGTGAATTCGTATTATCCGGATAGTCGCGATATGCTGAGAAGTATCCCTCACGATGTAGAATAAATATGATAAATTTATTCATTAATCATATTTAATGAATTAGGGAATTTATATAAATAATGATAAAATAGTTTTATTATTATTTATTTCTACTACCGGCTTAATATTGAACCTACAGGGTCACACCATAAAAGATAATGATTTAATGGTGGAGGAATTAATTAATAATGGTTGGTAATTATTTATTTATGAAATAAATAATTAATTAGCACATTTAATAATTAATTAAATGAGATTTAATTAATTCTTAATATCATTAATTAAGAATTTAATTTTGGAAATTAAATCAAGTGAGAGGATTATTTTTCTAAAGTGTTTAGAAAAGGGATTAATGATTAAAAGGTGTTTTAATTATTAGTTAATTGGTTAATAAGAATAATCAATTAAAGGGTTAATAATAATAATATTATATGGAAAATTTTCAGCTGAAAATTTTGCCTATAAATATACTATTATAACCCCTATTTGCCTCAACCCAAATAATTTAACCCTAATTCTAAAGTAGAATAAGAGGGAGGCAACTAATTCTCTCAACTTCTTCCTCCTCCATCACATTGTACTCTTGGTGGATACCGATGGAGTGCTTCACACTTGAGGAGCAGCTGCTAGGGATTTCCGTTTATCATTCTTGGATCGGTATTAAAGACCTGTATCTTTCCATTAACGTAAAGCTTCTTAAGGTAAACATACTGAACTACGAATTAAATATTATTTTTCGCATGGATCCTACGGAGGGTTTCATTTTTTTTAAGATTTAAATTTACGTTTTTGTTGCGTTTATGTGCTAAAAATCCTTCAATATTCAGCTTCATTCCTTTTTCTTCTTTCTTCTCTCTCAATCAACCATTCAACCAGAATTGATCTCCGTGCTCTAGTAGCAGAATCCTTATCCTTTAGCAGACTTATCACTCTTTTAATTTCTGTGGGAGAAAGTGAATCCAATAGAGTGTAGCCAAGGAAAGTGAAGGACCCATCTTTATAATAAATTATAACTTCCCTTAGAGATACAACCCAGACTCTGACTATTTCCTCAACAAGTTGTTGAAAATAATCTTCATCTGAGATGCACCAATTCAAGGGTAGAAATTCAGATTGCTTGAAACAGTTCCAGTTGTCCCTTTCAGTGACTTCTTCTTTATCTGTAGGCTTGACTTTCTTAAGCTTCCTCCCAACAGATTTATGATTTACTTTTAGTGAAGGCTTGGCTAAGGGTAAGGTTGTGATTTTCTTGAGATTTGTTTGGCTTTTGGTGATTGGAATGTTTAGGAAGGAGTTGGTTGTTTGTTTGTATAGAAATTGGGTTTTAAGGTTTGAGATGGTATGATGTTTGAGATAGTTAATTTTGAAGGTTGAGATAAAGGTTGAGCTAGGTCTATTTGGATTTGTAGGGCTTGTTGTGTTTCTGAGCCATCATGATTCTTTTTGCTCCTCCTCTCACTTCTTCTCTTCTTCTCTTCATTTTTCTTATTATCCTCATTCTTTTTCTCTCCACCATTGTTTCCAGATGGTTTATTGAATTGACTTGGATTTGAGCCCGAATGATTTTGATCATCTTTCTTCTGCTCATCATCATCCTTGTTTTTTCTTAGATTTCACTGTGTATTTGGCAGCATGGTGTCAGGGTTCACAACATATTTCTCCAAAATGTTTATCATCTGCTCATCTTCATGCTTCTTGTTCTTTTTGCGCTTCAAGTCAGACTGTAAAGTCATGATCAGCTTCATGTTTGATCTAACACAATGTTTTGGAACAAGAAGATGTCTAGCTTGTTTGGTCATTGGGCATATGTAAACTATTCCTTGATTTGGATATAGATAGGCTTCTGGAAAAGCTTCTATCTGTGCCTTTTTAAGCTCTTGGAGAAGTTGAGTATCCTCTTGAATGACTGGATTTACTCTGTCAATCATCACATCAAGTTCAGATGCTCTTAAAGTTTGGAGATTTTTGAGAGTCACCTGAATGCACCTGTCCACAGCGCCATCATTGAAGTTTATAACAATCCTTTTCTCCAGAAAGTCATCAATCTTCACTATCACTACCCTTAAGAAGTTAATGTTCTTGGCCAGGGCTTTCTTGCAAGTCACATAATTATTTTTAAGGGACACTCTTAGTGCTGCAAGAAGGTCATTGAATTCCTGATCTTAATTTGGTCCTTCTACAGCCCTTTGAAGTCTTTTCTTTCCAACATCTATTTTAGCATTTGAGCTTTAACCCTTAGATTGTTGAATTCTAGCCTCAATCTCCCCCTTAGTCTTGGTGACAAGCATGATGAGGGGAGTTGGAATTTATGGCCTCACTTGTTCAGGTAGGGAAGGTAATGGTATGTTGAGTTTGCCCATGATGGCTCCCAAAGCTACAGAATTCTGCATTTGAAGATGCTTATGAGAGTCCGATAGGGTCTGGATGTCTTTTTGTTGGCTCTTGACAAGAGATGTCAAGTATTGAACTTGTGCAGTGAGAGAAGAATTGGAGTCTTGCAGTGCTAAGACTTGGACTTGTAGTGATTGAATTTGTAGGTTTGTGGAGATGAAGCCAGGCTGAAAAGAGCTAGTAGATGTGCCAAATGTTTCATCTACAACCTATTTCATGCCTTCCATAAGTAAAGCTAAAGGCTCATATCTGCTCTGGTGAAATTGGTCCAGCTTGACCTTAGTGTCATTTGAATGAGTAATTTGTTGTTGGACAAGTGTATTGAGAGAGATAAATTATTGTTTGAGATTTTTGACTTCTTGTTCAATAGAAGCAAGATCCATCCTTGACATTTGTTTAGCAAAGTGCTTGAATTTGGAAGTGATCTATTCTTGAGATGGTATAATCTGATCCATCTTCTCATTCACCAATCTTCTAATTCTATCTTCATGACCAGTGAGCTTGATTTCAAGAGCTTTACCAAAAAGATGAAATGCTTTGAGCTGATCTTTATACACTTCTGTAATTGCATCATATACATCTTGTGGAGTCAAGGCCTTTGCATTGCTGCTCAGAATAGTGATGTATTCTTCCCTAAATCTGGCCAAGACTTGATCCATTTCCAAGATAAAGTCATCAGAGTGCCATGCATCCACATTTCCATCTTGTTCTGCATCATTGACAATTTTCTCTTTCTGCTTCTCAACTTCTTCATTGTATGTAAGCATAATAACTTGATAATCTTGATTACTCATGTTGGAAGTCAATAGATATTGTGAGATTGTTTGCCAGTCCAAAAATCTGCTCAACTAGTAGATCATCTACAGATGTGTGTTGAGAGCCAGATTCTTGCAGCCATTGAGAGAGAATATGTGTCTGTTGAAGTTGTCAGGTGGATGGTTCAGAAACATCTGTGACTGAAGTCAAATACAAACTAAGATAACAATACAACTTACTTAGGGTTGCCAATATGACTTAGTCTTGTTGGGATACAGGCATGTCTTGCACAACAATCTCCCCCAATTTGTGAGAAGATTGCTTAACACAAATTCATGCATGTTACCAAGACTAACCAACCCCAAGCTAAAATGGAAAGTAAAGTAATTACATGAAAATTGACACAATTACATCTTTTATACAAATAGAAGATTTACAAGTTACAAGTAGTTACAAGGGTCAGGTAAACACTGTTTTTGCTTCAGTTTCTTCTCTAAGAATATCCCTTAACTAAACAAGAATTTCAAGCTCTTCTACAATAGGGGTTCCACTTAGAGCTTCTACTGCCAAGGCAATTTCTGCTAGGGTTTTGAGGGGAGTTGTTCCTACATGAGGAACCTCCAATTGAATTGGAGAGGATTTAGATAGCTCCCCCTCAGGAGTACTACCCTCAAACCTTACAGTCGGTGAAGATTGTTCTGCAAATTAAGGTGCATTAGAGACATCCATGGGGTCTTCAGTAAAAACTGATGAATCCCCTATGGTTTTGATGGTGTCATCAAGGTCTACCCCAGCTTGTAGCCTCTCACCATCTGATTGTAGTGTCTGGATGGTGAGAAAGGCTTCTTGAGCCAAGTCACTTGAGGGAGCTTGCACTTGAGAATTGAGTTCAAGTGTTGTTGGTAGTGAAGAAATTTGAGATATGAGAGATTGTTGCTCAGTTGTGAATGTTGGCAGCTCCCCCTAAATAGATTAGGGAATTTCAAAAGATGTGCTCTCATAGTGTGTGTCATCCTTATTCCTCCTACCATACACTTCAATTGCTTCAGGTGCAGGCTGTGCAGACTCAATACTAGGTGCTTTTACAAATGCATCCTTTTGGGAGGATACAGAGGTGACTTGAGTGGCCAGCTCAGATTTCTTACTTCTTTTGGATCTCTTGACCAAAGGTGACTTAGTTACAGCTTGATCCTCACCACTCTCAGCTATAAATGCTAAGGTTACCCCATTTCTCTTCTTTTTACTCACCTCATCTTTTTGAGAAGATGAGGTGGTTGGTTTTGTGGCGCCCTCCAAACCCGGGTCAGAAGTTTGGGGTCCACACTCACACCTTATTTATAACCTGCTTATAACAATAATAAAGATAATAATAATATATGCAGTGATCCTATTTACCAACTACCACGGACCGCAACAGGTTAAAGTATGCACACAAGCCAAACACACTAATATATTACAAATCGTTCAAATCCCAATCATTCAAACTCAAACTAAATATTAAACTTTATTACAACTTTTACAAACTTAAATTATCCCAAAAGAAACCTACTAGCTTAGCTCGATCAACCTGAACCCCTAGCTCTCGCGCTGGACTGGGGATCCGCGGTACCAACTGGTTCCTTCTTAACTGGAAAAGAACAGAAACAATATCGCACAAATGAGCTAACTAGCTCAGCAAGTCATAATGACAAAACTGAGAATAATGATCATCAAGTGAACATGATTATGATATCAAGTGAACAATGGATTATGATTTAGAACTGGATATTATACTTTTAATTTAAAAGCCAAGGTTAGGCTGCTGATTAGTCATGCACTAACTGTAATAACCCCAAAATTTTGAACTTTTTTGTAACCCTTATGAATAGTGTTTTTGCTGATATTGCTGAATTAGTAAACTTTTCATGCCACACTATATAGGGGTTCTTTTATTGTTATTCTGAGATCGTATTAGTACTCTATATGTTAAATAAGTGTATGTAAAGATTGTCAGAATCCAAATCCGAACACTTTGATTTTTCCCGAAAATCCACCAGATACCGAAAGAATTGAGTATAAGGTAACAGGATAAAAAGGATTTAAATTCAAGGATTTTAAGAGAGGATCATAAAAGGAATATAATGTATTGAGAAAGGTTAAGGGAACCCAAGTAATAAGATCCCGGGTATGATCCCTCAAACGATAAACGAGAACGAAAGTTAAGCGAACCGTATAACAGATCAGCGGTCATTAGGCAAGCAATTAAGAGTTAATCAAGGAGGTTAGGGATGATGATGTCATCAAACCAACAAGAAGAGGACAAGTGTGGGATAGTGACATCACATGATGACCTAAGCATGACATAAGGGAACGAGGTGTGGTTGATTAATAACCACACAATTTTTCATGGTTAAAAAGGTAATTAATCAAAACAAAACAAATCCACCAAGTCAACCAACAATTCATTTTCACCAAAAATACAAAGCTATTTCACCTTCTTCATCAAAAGCTCTCGGCTTCTTTTCTTTTTCAAAGAAAGAAAATTCAAAATCCTAGTTCCAAGCTTTGTTAATTAGCAAGGTAATTATCTAAGACTCCTTATGCATAGATATAGCTATCCTATAAGTTTGAGCTTCTAATTCATTCACAATCTCTTCCTAAAAATCATGGAAGAAGATGGTGAATAGTGTTTTTCAAGAACTAAAATTTTTGTTCTTGAGTTTTTGTTTAGATTAAGCTTGGATAATGACTTTTAAGGGTGATTCCAAGCTAATTACTTGATTCTCCACTCTCCAAGGAAAGTATAACCCCTCCAAACCCTAACTTTACTTGAGTATTAGGTTTAGTTTTGTTGTTATAGTTTATGAGAGGCTTGATTGTTGTGTATGTAGAGGTTAGTTGGCTTTGTGATGTTTTGGAGTTATAATTCTTGGAGTATTGATTAATAAACTTAAGTATAGTTTAAATTCATGTTTGAGAATAGTATAAATTGATAATTTTGAGTTGTTGGGGCTGTTATGGTGAAGTATGGATGTAGTTTGGTTGGGATGTTGATTGTGAGTTGATTGTGGGTTGGTTTGGAGTAGAATAAAATTGGTAATCGCGTAAACATAGCCGTCGTAATGTCCGATTTACTTTAGACTGTTTTTGCTCTTAACATTAGGACCCGAGAACTCCCTGTTAGATTTTTACCATTGCCATGATTAGATAGTTCATGTTACGAGCTTCGTTTTGATATGTGGTTCGTTTGAATCCGATGTACGGTTTAGGAGAAACGACCGTTTTAAGTAACGGCATTTCGCGAACGAACCATTAGCCCTCGCCTTACTTTGAAACATAGGTTAAAGACCTTAAAGGACTAATTGGAGTATGAATCATTTATGTAAAGTGTATTAGGCAGTTGGTAAGGCACTCGCGAAAGAATCGCCTTAAAACCCTTAATGGTTAATTTACTAAAAATGGTGGAGCCGAGGGTACTCGAGCGACTTAAGGGAATCGTTGAGCGCAAAGCGAGTGTTAGAGTCTAATTGGTTAAAGTATAGATTCATAAGCGACTTTGGTTTAATTCCAACTTATATGTTGTTTATAGGTTACCAGACTCGTCCCAAGCCATTTGTCACCCCCAGTTGCTCAGGCAAGTTTTCTACCCGTTACACTGTTGTTGTGATGTATACAGATGTATATGCATTATCTTGTGATAGATGCATGATGGTTAATTAGCAAATTCTTGCGATATGTTGGAGCATGTGATATGGTTTATATGCATGTCTGTTTCGTAATCTTGATATATATCTGTTGATTCAAATGCTTATTAGTTGCATAATACCTATGCTAGAGATAAGCAGTAGTTGCGTATACCCTGAGTGTAGGGGACCCAAAGGTGAACCTTTTCTAAAATCGGGAGTCAATGTTCCCGAGTATATTATATATTTATATATATATATTGATATAGTTTTCAAAACTATTAATAGAATAAGGTTTATTCGATAACTTTATTTTATTTAATGAATATTACTTGAATATTCATTCGGGGACTTATGACTCAGTTTTTATTATTTAATGAATATTACTTGAATATTCATTCGAGGACTTATGATGCAGTTTATATTATTTAATGATTATTACTTGAATATTCATTCGAGGACTTATGACTCAGTTTATATTATTTAATGAATATTATTTGAATATTCATTTGAGGACCTATGACTCCGATTATTTACTAAATAATATTCTTTATTTTATTAAAGAATAATATTTCGATAATCAAACATATTTTCGATTATTCAAATAAAGATCGTACTTTCGCATAAGTATATCTTTGGTTATTTATTATTCATTTCAAGTATGAGTTTTAAAACTTTTACTTCAATTATTTTTATAAGGATTATCCTTATGGGAATATTACTTAAATGATAATATTCAGATATTTTCTAATATATCGGGACTGATTTACTTTATTAAATCAGCATTACTCCAAACACTCTTTAAAGTGTTTTCGAGTCTTCAAAATGAATTTTAAAAGTTAGAGAGGATCCCAAAACTCATTTTTATATTTAAGATCTTCCTTTTAAAGGGGATTTAAATACTCGCTCAAAACCGGAGGGATCCGGCTCTGTGGTGTATTTTATATTCGCAACAAGGTTGCTGTTTTGGTAAATGAATTGATTACTTACCCAACGTTCGGGAAGTAAGTCCATCTATCAAGTCGGCATAAGCAACATGGGCTCAGTGGGCGTCCATGAAAGTGTAAGTGGCTCAGTGGGAGTCCATTAAATGCGTAAGTGGCTGAGTGGCAGTCCAGCATAGGGTCCTATTGCGACCAGGGTGATGACCAGTGGGGAATTCGTCAATCTACTAGTAGAAAAGGTTACTTATTGGTATCTTTGCCTGATCAGCAAGATATCGGGTTTATGCCACAATTCTTTTCCTTTCTAAAAATTTATTGGATGTTACGAACTCTGTTCATACTTTACATGACAGAGGTTTTCAGGAAATGTATAAAGAGATATATATGTGGATATATATATCAGGACTTAATGAAGTATCTCATAACTTCATTTCATTCAATAATATTTCAAAGATTTAATCTATTCAAATCTTTTCTGGTAGTCTCATCTATGTGATGAACTGTTGAAAGCTCATTATACTTTGAACAGTGGTAGTTCAAGCAGCTTTATAAATGATATAAGTATAGTGAAGTATTTGGTAACTTCATCCCTTGTTTTTGCTTATATCCAGTAAGTAATTATCTTACACTTGATAAAGGATTTTAGTAAGTTATCCATTTAGATACTTGCATTATCGTTTACACTATATATTATCTTGCGAGCTGTAATGCTCACTCTTGCTTTATTTCTTCATCACACAACAACAGTTAGGAAAGATGGCCAGACTCAAGCAGACCCAGCGCAAGAGCGTGGGAAGCGCCCCGCGCCTTCCCGTTGAGATCATAGCTGCTATAGCTGCAGAGGTAGATCTATCGGTAGATCAGACCTTCTACTTTTGGGAATCAATTATGTATAATTATAACTTGTGGCAGATAATGGCAATTAATTGTAAACTTATCAAGTAATCATTTTGGATTGTAATAACTTTTAAATTGTGGATTCAAAGACTTGTACTTATTTCAATTTCATCTCCGAGACTATAACGGGTTGTGGTGTGTGTTAGTGTGGGGTCATAACATGAGGTTATTTATTATTAATTCAGTTAAGTGATATTGTGGAAAGAAAGACCGTGACGACCCGGATCCCCGACCCCGGATCTGGGGGTGTTGCACTAACCCCGAGCAAGGCACACAGCATTGCTCTAACTACTGGATCCAAGGCACACATTGGCCTAACTTGACCATTATATGGTCTGACCATGAATCTGGTCCACAATTTTATAAAAACAATCCAATTCTAACATAATAACAAAATAAGCAATAATAAACAATAACCAGAATCATTAACAACAATGAGTGCTTAACAATGAAAGGGTTTCAAATCTTGTAAGGATCAATAAGGTAATTTAAAAGCTTGGATGCTGGTATTGAAAGAATTGGATAACAAAGGAATCAACATTTCAGGGTTTCAAAGATTTGGGCTTTCAAAGCATAGGATACAATGTTTGAGTATATAAGTAATTCAGTTCGGTGTTTGGGATTCTGTTTGCATGTATTTGTGGAGTAGTATAGTATACTTGAGGTTCGTGTTTGGGTATACAACAATCAATGGTCTAGAAAGAATAAGGTTCATGGCTCAAGAACAATGACTGGAATCAGAGTTTGGGTTTCAGTGCTTCAAAGCACTTGCAATATCAACAAGACTATCAAATACTACAATATCTCAAGAAAGTTCAGAACACTTGCCTGGTATTAGCTTACTACACTGCACTCGCTTCCAATCACAACCGTCTTACTCCTCAACTACCTGTTTCCCTTTCCTACGCCTTGCCTCTTCTGCTCACATATCATAAGCATCTATCAATAATTAACTCATAGAGTTCTATTCAACACATACTTCTATCTACCCTTCATTTTACCCAAATCCGATTAACGAATTGAAAGTTATGCAATAATCAAGTAAACACCGAATATATAGACCGATAGTCAAACAACCAGCCACGTATAGCACATAATACATCATGTAATCAAGGATATATCATTTATAAAGAAGTCTCGGGTCATAAATAGGCTTTCTGGTATTTAAAATGATTTTTAAAACATTTTTCGGAATTAAAACGGATCGTTGAATCAATTTCGGGTTAATAAACAGGGTTCGGTTGGCCAATTCTGGCTCCGAAACAATTTTATAATAATTATCGAGCCTTGGAAATAATTTAGAATAATATTTTAAAACTCGAAACTATTTTTCAAAAATTTTAAATCATTTTTAAATAATTAAATCTAATTAAATAATTAACTAAAATCAATTAATGATTAATTAATCAATTAATTTTCGAATTAATTGACCAATTAATCAATTAAAAATTAACTAAAATTAATTAACTAATTAATTCAGATTTATTTTTGAATTAAAAATAATTTTCGGAATTAAAATACTAATTTTTAGAATTTTCAGAAATTAAAAATGAATTTTTATAATAAATAGGAAATATGATTTTTAAACATTTTTAAAACAGGAATCCCAAATTTGCAAAGTCTGGAAACTTCAGGCACCAAACTGCATCGTTTTCAAAATTATAGGTACTAAACTGTAATTTTCCACCCCCGTCGCCGGAAAATACAGGGGTGGCCGGAGAACACGTTCCCAGCGTCCTCACCCCACCAACACCTCCAGATCACATCTATATTTCACCAGGAACTCAACCATACCAACAAATCATTCTAATCATCCCTGAGTTGGCCGGAATTTGGCCGTGAAGTTTTCCAGTTTCCGGCGAACTTCGGAAAATTTCAAAAGACAACTCCCTTCTCACAGAGAACACAATCCACTATATCACAACATCAATCTATTCCAGAATAAGAAACCCCCAAATTTCAATTAAGAACATTCATATGGGTTATAAACCCTAATTTTAAAATTCGAAAATCAAACACAATTTTGAACATGTTATTGAACTACAAATCAGACGTATAATATATCAAAATCACCAGGAAAACAAGCTCTACAACATGCAATCATCAAATCATACAAACAATCATCCGAACAAAAATTCATATTTTTAATAAATTTAATTCGAAAATAAATAAAATTATAGAAAATAAACCTTGATTTTCTGCAGTAAAACAAAGCTCAGAATCTGGTAGAACACTTCAAATCCTTCGTTTTGGTTACTCAAGCTTTGAAAACAGAGATCGGTAACGCCTTCGTTTTGTTGTTTGATTCTTAGAACAGTTTATGTAATTAGGGTTTTTCTCTGAAAATTATAAAATTAACTATCTGCAAATGATTTTGATACGAAATAAAATACGGTAAAAGGCTATTTATAATTACGAAAAATTAGTATCCCGTTAGATCATTCCGGATATAAAATGGTACGTTTATTTATAAAAACTGATCCAAACGGTATCGGTTTTTGGGATAATTATCCAAATCAGTACAATTTATACTGCGGTCTTGATCTCAGCGCCTGGTTACACGTACTACGAAGTGATAATTGGGATAGTTTAATAAAAAGCTCCCGTTTATCGAAAGTACGGGTTTTATTGATTTACCGAAACGAATATTGTATCGAAAATGTTGCGCCGGGACCCGCGCAGAACAAACCGTACGCCGGATCGAAAAAGTCGAAACATGGAATATGCTCGGAATATTACAATTAGGTTAGGAAGGAGTTCTCGAAAGAGTTTCGGGTTCCAAAAATGTAACAATGGATGACGTCGGTTGGTTCCCGTTTTTATAAAATAGATTCTAAATACCCGGAAAAAGATTTTATAAATTTCATATGATCCTTATAAATCCATAAATCAACATAAAAATAATTAGGAAGATATGACAATTATCTATATTTTATTTTGGACATATAAAAATTAAAATACTCAATTAATATTATTTTTGAATATCCAAGTATAGATAACACTTAACAATTAATTCACAGAATAGATACTGAACACAGATAATAATTATTTAATAACAAACCTAATTACACGATATATCCCGGATATTACATCCTTCCCCCCTTAAAAGGATTATGTCCTCAGAATCTCCTAAGAAAACAAATGAGGGTACTTTTCTTTTATATCAGTTTCTAATTCCCAGGTTGACTCTTCAACCTTTGGGTTTCTACACAATACTCTTACTAACTTTACCACTTTATTTCTCTATACTTTCACTCTCTCCTCTAGAATCTCTATCGGACTCTCTACATATGACAAATCTGCCTGAAGCTCTATTGGCTCATATTCTATTACATGCCTGGAGTCTAGATTATATTTCTTGAGCATCGATACGTGAAAAACATTGTGAATGTGCTCCATGTGCGGTGGTAACGCCAACTCGTAAGCTACTTTGCCAACGCGCTTTAGGATCTCAAAAGGTCTGACATATATTGGGCTTAGCTTCCCTTTCTTTCCAAATCTCGTTAGTCCTTTCCATGGTGATACTTTCAGTAATACCAAGCTTTCTTCTTCAAATTCCATGTCTTTCCTTGACTGGTCTGCGTATTTCCTCTGACGATCTTGTGCGGCTATCAATCTTTTCTGGATAATTTCAACAATTTCCTTTGTCTGCTGTACCAGTTCAGGTCCAAGTATCTTGCATTCTCCTACTTCGTCCCAATATATTGGAGATCTACATTTGCATCCATAAAGGGCTTCATAGGGTGGCATCCCAATGCTGGCATGATAACTGTTGTTGTAAGTAAACTCTACCAAAGGTAAATGTTCGTCCCAACTTCCTTTGAAATCAATAGCACAAACACGTAACATGTCCTCAATTGTCTGGATCGTTCTTTCACTTTGGCCATCCGTCTGGGGATGATAGGCCGTACTCATATTCAGTCTTGCTCCCAAACATTCTTGAAAACTCTTCCAAAATCTTGAATTAAACCTTGGATCTCGATCAGATACAATAGACATAGGAACTCCATGACGAACTACAATTTCCTTCAGGTACATATGGACCAACTTATCGAGCGAAAATCTTTCATTTATAGGCAAAAAATGAGCTGACTTGGTAAGTCTATCCACTATAACCCAAATGGCATCATGATTAGCCCTTGTCCTTGGTAATCCAACTATGAAATCCATGGTAATATGTTCCCACTTCCACTCTGGAATCTCCAATGGCTGTAACAATCCACTTGGTCTCTGATGCTCTACTTTAACTCTCTGACAGGTATAACATTTGCTAATCTATTCCGCAATTTCCCTCTTCATGTCTGGCCACCAATAATTCTTCTTTAAATCTCTGTACATTTTGGTACTCCCTGGATGGATAGAATATCTTGAACTATGTGCCTCTTGTAAAATTTCATTTTTCAGCTCCGTCACTGGTGGAATCCAAATTCTTGAAGAAAACCTAAGAATACCTTGATCATCCTTCTGCGTGCATAATTCCTCACCTACCAAACGATTTATATCTTGATCCATTACATCTTCCTGACATTTCTTTATTTTCTCAAATAATTTCGGTTGGAAAGTCATACTGTATACTTTCGCTTCCTCAGGCTTGCAAACTTTAATCTCCAATTTCAATTTCTGAAATTCTTTATATATATCTTCAGGTACTGATAACACATTCAACCTTTCCTTCCGACTCAATGCATCTGCTACCACTTTCACTTTACCGGGATGATAATTAATCGAGCAATCATAGTCTTTGATCAACTCTAACCATCTCCTTTGCCTCATATTAAGTTCCTTCTGTGTGAATATGTATTTTAAGCTTTTGTGATCCGTGAAAATCTCGTATTTTTCTCCATACAAATAATGTCTCCAAATCTTTAAAGCGAAAACTATGGCTGCTAGCTCCAAATCATGAGTAGGATACTTTTGTTCGTGTGGTTTCAATTGCCTTGACGCATACGCAATCACCTTTTCGTGCTGCATTAAAACACATCCTAGTCCTTTGTGAGAAGCATTGCTACAAATTACGAAATTCCCTTGATCATCTGGAAGTGATAAAACAGGTGTCGTGATTAATCTCCGCTTCAACTCTTGAAAACTTTCTTCGCACTTATCGTTCCATATAAACTTTTCATTCTTTCGTGTAAGCTTTGTCAATGGTGTTGCAATTCTTGAGAAATTCTGAACGAATCGTCGATAATATCCCGCCAATCCCAAGAAACTTCTTACCTCAGTGGATGTTCTCGGTCTCTCCCAATTCGTAATTGCCTCGATCTTTGCCGGGTCCACTTTGATCCCTTCGTTGCTGACTATGTGTCCTAAGAACTGAACTTCCTGTAGCCAAAACTCACACTTCGAGAATTTAGCGTATAATTTCTTTTTCCTTAAAATCTCCAAAGCCGTTCTCACATGTTCCGCATGATCCTCTTCTGTTTTTGAATAAATTAAAATATCATCTATAAACACAATAACAAACTTATCCAAATACTCCTTGAAAATTCTGTTCATCAGGTCCATAAACGCTGTCGGGGCATTGGTCAATCCAAAAGACATCACTAAAAACTCGTAATGTCCATACCTTGTTCTGAAAGTTATCTTTGGTATATCTTCTGGCTTGATCTTCAGTTGATGATATCCCGATCTTAAATCAATTTTGGAGAAGTACTTGGCTCCCTTCAACTGGTCGAACAGATCATCGATTCTGGGTAACGGATACTTGTTCTTGATTGTCAGCTTGTTGAGCTCCCTATAGTCGATGTATAGTCTCATGCTTCCATCTTTCTTCTTGACAAAGAATACTGGGGCTCCCTACGGGGATACACTGGGTCTGATTACTCCTTTCTCTAACAACTCCTGCAATTGCTTCGCTAGCTCTTTCATCTCAACAGGCGTCATTTTGTACGGGGCCTTGGATACTGGTTCTGTTCCAGGTGCTAAGTCGATTGCAAATTCAATTTCTCTATCTAGAGGAAGTCCTGGTAACTCTTCGAGAAATACATCTGGAAATTCATTCACAACTGGAATATCTTCAAGTTTTGTTGGTTCTTGACTTCTGTCAATCACATATGCCATGAAATGCTCACATCCTTGTCGTAGTAACTTCTTGGCTTGGATCATCGTTAAGAACTTCTTTACTTGTTTTTGACCCTTGAACGTTACTATCCTTTCGTCTGGCGTTTTCACCATTACCTTCTTATTTCGACAATCTATCTGGGCATCGTGCCTAGATAACCAATCCATCCCTAATACAACGTCAAATTCTCCTAACTTAAATGGTATCAAATCTACACAAAACTTACTACCAGAAATCTCAATCTCACAATTCCCACAAACTTGATTAACAGTTACACATTCTTGATTTGCTAATTCCACAGTCATTATTTCATTTAAACACTAAACTGGACAATTTATCTTATTAACAAAATCTTGTGAAACAAACGATCGAGTTGCTCCCGAATCTATTAACACTTTGGCACATAAAGAATTCACATTAAGCGTACCTGCCACGACATCCGTATCCTGGATCGCATCCTTCATCGACATGTCAAAAACTCTAGCCCTTGGAGTCTCATTCACTGCTGGGGTAGATCCCATAATCCTTAATGCATTACTGACTGGGGATGATGTCTTGCAATCCCTGGCCATATGTCCTGGCTTTCCACATTTAAAGCACGTAAATCCAATGGCTGGAACCTTTACTGCTGGATTCCGGATAGGCTGATCCTTACTTGCTGGTTCTCTTGCTGGCTAATTTCGGCACTCCCTCGAATAGTGCCCTTTCTGGTTGCATTTGAAACATACCACATTCAACTTATTACAAACTCATCCATGCTTCTTCCCACATACTTGACAATCCGGAAAAGTTAGTCTCAACTGACTTGGCTGATTTGTATTAACTGGACGGTTGCTCTGGCCTCCGTCTCCTATATTCTGTTTCCTGAAATTAAAATTTCTCCCTGTCTGAAACTTGCCCTTCTTAAAATTTGGAAACTTCCCTGGTTGTGACTGACCCTCACTTCCCTCAACTTTCCTTTTCTTGCTTTCTTTCTCCTTCTGGAACATCTCACTCTCTGTCTCTGCGATCATAGCCTTCTGTACTACTCCTGCATAGGTATCCAATTCAAAAATGGCTACCTTCTCTCTGATCCATGATTTTAAACCTTGCTGGAATCTTTTAGCCTTCTTCCTGTCAGTATCCACATATGACGGTACATACCTTGACAATTCCTCAAACTTACCCTCATAATCTGTTACCGACATGTTCCCTTGCTTTAATTCTAAAAACTTCAGCTCCATTTGATCCTGAACAAACTGAAGAAAATACTTTTCTAAAAACAATTCCTTAAACCTTTCCCAAGTAATAACATCTGTACCTTCCAATGTCTTCACCATCTCCCACCAATAGGTGGCTTCATTCTTCAGATAGTAACTTGCAAACTCAACCTTCTGTTCCTCCTTTATTTTTACTAAGGCAAATGCCTTCTCTATTTCCTTTAACCAAACATTTGCTTCAATTGGCTCTAAGGAACCCTTGAATTCTGGTGGGTTTACTGCTTGAAAAGTTTTAAAAGTTACCTAGGGGTTGGTCTGTCTTTGTTGTTGTTGTGCCAGTGAACTGTTTGTTGGGCCAAGATTTGAAGAATCTGGGCTATTGCGGGGTCCATGGGTCCTGGGTTCACATTCGGATTTGTATCATCTTGGTTGTTATTGTTGTTGGTTTCTTCATTCTGGGTGTTAGTGCGGGTATTTCTTCTGGGAGGCATTTTCTGTAAAGAATCAATCAACTTATTTAGCTTTCGAATCAATCTTTTGCATAAAAGGAAAGTTTTGCAAAACAGAAATATCTCTTTTTGAAAACAGTTGTAACTAAGTAAATTGCATGCTTCTTTACAGAATATGAACAGTTATAGAAAATAGGGTATATGGTATCACAGGGTATAACTGGTGCAATAAATAAGGTAAGGTAACACAGGTGCAATAAAGTAAATGACAGTGCTGGAAAGGAAAAAGGTACTCATATATATAGATCAAAAGTTTTAGGTAGTACAAGCGTAAAGACGCTTTGGAAGTAAAAGCAAAAAGGGTACAACAACCTACTTACTAGTCAGCATAGCTAGTCTATAAAGACAACTCAAAAGTCTACTGATACACACTACACACTACTGTACATACTACATAACCATAACAACACTGCTCAACATCTCCCTCTCTGAATCTATGGCTCATGGCAAATATGGACCTCCTATATCCTCAAGCTCTTGTAGAACCCACTTAGCCCACTCCACTAGGAAATCAAGGGTGATGTCCTCATGTGTAGCCTCAACAATCCTCATAGCAGCTGCTCTACGAAACGCCTGGAGCCTCTCCCTAAGTCGCCTCTCACCACTCCCCATCTCTCTGGTACGCATGATATGCAATAACTCCTGGATCTGACCCTGTAGGAATCGCTGCTCCATAAGGCAAGCCTCAAACTAATGATATGGGATAGGATAGGAAGAGAACTGGAAAGGTACTCCTGTGACTGAATGACTAGTAAAGCCTGAATCAGCAGGTGGGGGTCCTCTGATAGGTGGCCTCATGCCTGGAGGTGGAATAGCCTGCAGTGGTACGGGCTGCAACACAGGTGGAGGTAGTATAGCCAACACTGGTGGAACAACAGGACGTGGATCCGAAGACAACACTCCAACTGAAAGCTCTGAGTGATCAGCTGATACGGGAATAAAAGAGTCGGCCATCGCTGCTATCTGAAATCATATCGCAATATAAGAATCTCGAACCATAACGCGAATTACACTAATACCTGATATACTGAAGCACTCAACCTCTCGACGTTTTATTTTTCTATTCCTTACTTCTAATCCTAACCCTCTACCCATTCCCATCAACCTAGGCTTGTGTCGGTGACTTATAACCTTTAGCTCTGATACCAAACCTATGGCGCCCTCCAAACCCGGGTCAGAAGTTTGGGGTCCACACTCACAC
The DNA here is from genome assembly GCF_009905375.1 of Apium graveolens. Lineage (NCBI taxonomy): Eukaryota > Viridiplantae > Streptophyta > Magnoliopsida > Apiales > Apiaceae > Apium > Apium graveolens. The sequence goes on from NC_133656.1 coordinate 117,846,073, forward strand.
CTTATTTATAACCTGCTTATAACAATAATAAAGATAATAATACTATATGCAGTGACCCTATTTACCAACTACCACAGATCGCAACAGGTTAAAGTATGCACACAATCCAAACACACTAATATATTACAAATCATTCAAATCCCAATCATTCAAACTCAAACTGAGTATTAAACTTTATTACAACTTTTACAAACTTAAATTATCCCAAAAGAAACCTACTAGCTTAGCTCGATCAACCTGAACCCCTAGCTCTCGCGCTGGACTAGGGATCCGCGGTACCAACTGGTTCCTTCTTAACTGGAAAAGAACATAAACAATATCGCACAAATGAGCTAACTAGCTCAGCAAGTCATAATGACAAAACTGAGAATAATGATCATCAAGTGAACATGATTATGATATCAAGTGAACAATGGATTATGATTTAGAATTGGATATTATACTTTTAATTTAAAAGCCAAGGTTAGGCTGCTGATTAGTCACGCACTAACCCCGAGCAAGGCACACAGCATTGCTCTAACTACTGGATCCAAGGCACACATTGGCCTAACTTGACCATTATATGGTCTGACCATGAATCTGGTCCACAATTTTATAAAAACAATCCAATTCTAACATAATAACAGAATAAGCAATAATAAACAATAACCAGAATCATTAACAACAATGAGTGTTTAACAATGAAAGGGTTTCAATCCTTGTAAGGATCAATAAGGTAATTTAAAAGCTTGGATGCCGGTATTCAAAGAATTGGATAACAGAGGAATCAACATTTCAGGGTTTTAAAGATTTGGGCTTTCAAAGCATAGGATACAATGTTTGAGTATATAAGTAATTCAGTTCGGTGTTTGGGATTCTGTTTGCATGTATTTGTGGAGTAGTATAGTATACTTGAGGTTCGTGTTTGGGTATACAACAATCAATGGTCTAGAAAGAATAAGGTTCATGGCTCAAGAACAATGATTAGAATCAGAGTTTGGGTTTCAGCGCTTCAAAGCACTTGCAATATCAACAAGACTATCAAATACTACAATATCTCAAAAAAGTTCAGAACAGTTGCCTGGTATTAGCTTACTACACTGCACTCGCTTCCAATCACAACCGTCTTACTCCTCAACTACCTGTTTCCCTTTCCTACGCCTTGCCTCTTCTGCTCACATATCATAAGCATCTATCAATAATTAACTCATAGAGTTCTATTCAACACATACTTCTATCTACCCTTCGTTTTACCCAAATCCGATTAACGGATTGAAAGTTATGCAATAATCAAGTAAACACCGAATATATAGACCGATAGTCAATCAACCAGTCACGTATAACATATAATACATCAAGTAATCAATGATATATCATTTATAAAGAAGTCTCGGGTCATAAATAGGCTTTCTGGTATTTAAAATGATTTTTAAAACATTTTTCGGAATTAAAACGGATCGTTGAATCAATTTCGGGTTAATAAACAGGGTTTGGTTGGCCAATTCTGGCTCCGAAACAATTTTATAATAATTATCGAGTCTTGGAAATAATTTAGAATAATATTTTAAAGCTCGAAACTATTTTTCAAAATTTTTAAATCATTTTTAAATAATTAAATCTAATTAAATAATTAACTAAAATCAATTAATAATTAATTAAATCAATTAATCAATTAATTTTCAAATTAATTGACCAATTAATTAATTAAAAATTAACTGAAATTAATTAACTAATTAATTCAGATTTATTTTTGAATTAAAAATAATTTTCGGAATTAAAATACTAATTTTTAGAATTTTCAGAAATTAAAAATGAATTATTATAATAAAAATACATAGGAAATATGATTTTTAAACATTTTTAAAACAGGAATCCTAAATTTGCAAAGTCTGGAAACTTCAGGGACCAAACTGCATCGTTTTCAAAATTATAGGTACCAAACTGTAATTTTCCAGCCCCGTCGCCGGAAAATACAGGGGTGGCCGGAGAACACGTTCCCGGCGTTCTCACCCCACCAACACCTCCAGATCACATCTATATTTCACCAGGAACTCAACCATACCAATAAATCATTCTAATCATCCCTGAGTTGGCCGGAATTTGGCCGTGAAGTTTTCCAGTTTCCGGCGAACTTCGGAAAATTTCAAAAGACAACTCTCTTCTCTACAGACCTCGGTGATTCATGAAACTTATACGACTAGATTGCAAATTTCACAGAGAACACAATCCACTATTTCAGAACATCAATCTATTCCAGAATAAGAAACCTCCAAATTTCAATTAAGAACATTCATACGGGTTATAAGCCCTAATTTTAAAATTCGAAAATCAAACTCAATTTTGAACATGTTATTGAACTCCAAATCAGACATATAATATATCAAAATCACCAGGAAAACAAGCTCTACAACATGCAATCATCAAATCATACAAACAATCATCCGAACAAAAATTCATATTTTTAATAAATTTAATTCGAAAATAAATAAAATTATAGAAAATAAACCTTCATTTCTGCAGTAAAACAAAGCTCAGAATCTGGTAGAACACTTCAAATCCTTCGTTTTGGTTACTCAAGCTTTGAAAACAGAGATCGGTAACACCTTCGTTTTGTTTGATTCTTAGAACAGTTTATGTAATTAGGGTTTTTCTCTGAAAATTATAAAATTAACTATCTGCAAATGATTTTGATACGAAATAAAATACGGTAAAAGGCTATTTATAATTACGGAAAATTAGTATCCCGTTGGATCATTCCGGATATAAAACGGTACGTTTATTTATAAAAACTGATCCAAATGGTATCGGTTTTCGGGATAATTATTCAAATCAGTACAATTTGTACTGCGGTCTTGGTCTCAGCGCCTGGTTACACGTACTACAAAGTGATAATTGGGATAGTTTAATAAAAAGCTCCCGTTTATCGAAAATACGGGTTTTATTGATTTACCGAAACGAATATTGTATCGAAAATGTTGCACCGGGACCCGCGCAGAACAAACCGTACGCCGGATCGAAAAAGTCGAAACATGGAATATGCTCGGAATATTACAATTAGGTTAGGAAGGAGTTCTCGGAAGAGTTTCGGGTTCCAAAAACGTAACAACGGATGACGTCGGTTGGTTCCCGTTTTTATAAAATAGATTCTAAATACCCGGAAAAAGATTTTATAAATTTCATATGATCCTTATAAATCCATAAATCAACATAAAAATAATTAGGAAGATATGACAATTATCTATATTTTATTTTGGACATATAAAAATTAAAATACTCAATTAATATTATTTTTGAATATCCAAGTACAGATAACACTTAACAATTAATTCACAGAATAGATACTGAACACAGATAATAATTATTTAATAGCAAACCTAATTACACGATATATCCCGGATATTACAGGTTTTCTAGTTTCTAAAGGTTTTGAAGGAATAGGCTCAATATTGGTAGGTTCCTGTGGGTGTGCCTGTGTTTGTGCTTCCACAGGCTCAGGAACCATTGTTGCATTAGGTTGATTCTCACTACTTCTCATGTATTGGCATAGAATAAGGGTAAGTCTTAAATCTTTCAATAATGAAAGGTATTAATTTAAGACTTACTGGAACCTTATTCTTAGTAAGAAGTGATCGAAATAAGATTTTGGATACTTGCTTATAATTGCCAATTTGTGTCATGTTTACACCTTCTAGCATATGTATGTCATTAACTTTATAATTTAAAGCTGGCATAATAAATCTAGGCAAAAAGATCTCCTTACCTCTTGACTCCAATGACATTGTGAGTCTAGTGCTCAGCTCCTCCAATATGTAGTGTCCTGCATTTATCTGTTTGTTGAAGGCCATTGAGTAAACCAGTTTCTGGACAACACTTGAGATGTTGTCAAATCCTGACTTCCTGCAAGTGAATGCCCTTATCACAGAATCAAATAGGAATGACCATTCCCTCCTCAGATACTTCTTGTTTATGCTGGCCAGATTAATCCTCTTAAAATAATTGATGAAGTCCATGAATTCATGCAGCTCATCCTGAGTTGGAGCCTCCACCAGATTGTCAGTAGGAATGCCCAAAGACTTGTTAACATCATCCTCAAGAATCTCCACATGTTGTCCTTTAATTGTGCAGTTTATAACTATAGTTACAGCTTGATTCTCATGCACAACTGTCCTGATTGTTGCTGTGTTCCAGAAATCACCTAACACATTTAAATACAACACAGGATTAGCAGTAAGAGCACCTACAAAGTAGGTCTCAGAAAGGAACTTGACAAAGTACTGAAAAACTTTAGGTGCTTGGTTTGCATCCAGAAATGCAAGAAAATTGGTTTCCTTGTGGATAAAGGGTACAAGATTATTGGATATCATTGATATGAGTATGAAGTTTAGTGGGTAAAAGAGATTTGTGAGAAAGAGTGAAAAATGAGAGAGAAAACGGTTTTGGATTAAAAGCTAGGTCATTTGAGATCTCGAAAGTTGTAAGTATGTATATGTATCGAGATGTCTGGGTATTTATAGTAAAAGCAAATGACTTGTCGAGAACTCAAAAATAGACATTTGGAATATGTCTATCGAGAAGTCATTTTAAGAAATGAAAAACATATCGAGAAGTCATTTTAAATTACTCTTATAGAGAACTAAAAATTGACTTATCGAGATGTCAAACAAATACCCAGTTTGTCCAAAAATGGACTGAATTAATTCCAACTTTTATTTGAATAAATTCAAAATAAAACTAGAATAAATTTGCCAAAGGTATTTTACCAAAATAATTTATTAAGTTAAATTATTTCAGTCTTGAGGTATTGAGAAGTCCAAAAAATTATACATGTAGAGAACTCTATAAGTTAACACTTCTAGAGAACTCTACAAGGACTTATCGATAAGTCATATTTAAGCCCATCGACTTATCGAGAACTCACTCGAGAAGTCTTAAAGTGACTTGTCGAGAAGTCAATTTAGACTTATCGAGAACTCAGTTCTCTATATACCTTAGGATCAATGAAATTCTGCCTCGTGTTAATTTTAAATATTAAAGATGCAAATTAACAACTAGGTAGTTTACTTAGAATATGAAAAATTCCAAGTTAAATTTTGGATTTTGAAAAATAAATATGCAGATATTTCTGAAATATTTATAATCCATATTTCAATTAATCTCCAATAAAATCAAATTAATTTAGATTTACTGGAAATTAATCTGCTGCAACATACTAGCTGAGTTCTTGCCTTAGGATGAAGAATTTAGCATTCCAATTTCACCTATAAGTCTAGTGAAAGTAGCTTCATCCAAAGGTTTAGTAAAAATGTCAGCTAGTTGTTTTTCTTTTGGAATAAAAATAAGCTCAATTGTACCATTTGCAGCATGTTCTCTAATAAAATGGTACCTTACATCAATGTGCTTTATTCTAGAATGATTAACTGGATTAGCCACAATAGATATAACACTAGTATTGTCACACATGATGGGAATTTTGTGTAACACTGGGACATAGTCCATTAGCTAATTTCTCATCAAAAGCACATGAGCACAGCAACTTCCAGCAGCTATGTATTCAGCTTCAACTGTGGAAGTTGACATAAATTGTTGTTTCTTTCTATGCCAGGATACAAGTCTTTGTGCAAAAAAAGTGACAGCTTCCACTAGTACTTTTTTTTGTCCACCCTGCATCCAGCAAAATCTACATCTGTATAACCATCAACTTCAAAACCAGTTCCCTTGGGATACCATAATCCCAAGTTAGGAGTCCCCTTCAAGTATCTGAAAATTGTTTTAACAGCCATCAAATGTGATTCTTTTGGATTAGCTTGAAATCTTGTACAAAGACATGTTGCAAACATTATGTCTGGTCTACTTGCAGTCAAGTAAAGCAATGATCTAATCATTCCTCTATAACTTGAAATGTCTACACTCTTGCCTTTCATGTCTTTATCAAACTTTGTTGCAATAGACATTGGTGTAGAAGCAGGTGAACAATCAACCATACCAAACTTCTTTAATAAATCCTTGACATACTTAGTTTGGCTGATGAAGATTCCATCATTTCTTTGACTAACTTGAAGTCCAAGAAAATAACTTAATTCCCCTATCATGCTCATTTCATATTCACTCTGCATAAGCTTAGAGAATCTTTGGCACAGCTTCTCATTTGTAGATCCAAATATAATGTCATCAACATAGATCTGGACTAGAATCATGTCATTACCATAGTTTTTGTAGAAGAGAGTTTTGTCTATGGTACCTCTAGTAAAACCATGTTTAAAAAGAAATTCTGACAATATATAATACCAAGCTCCAGGTGCCTGCTTTAATCCATATAGATCCTTCAGTAGTTTATACACAAAGTTTGGAAATTCAGGATCTTCAAAGCCAGGTGGCTATTACACATACACTTCTTCTTCTAGCTCACCATTTAGGAAGGCACTTTTCACATCGATTTGATACACTTTGAAATTTGATTGTGCAGTAAATGCTAGAAAAATCCTTATTACTTCAAGTCTTGCAACTGGAGGAAAAGTTTCATCATAATCAATTCTTTCTTCATGTGAGTAGCCTTTTGCAACCAACCTTGCTTTGTTCCTAGTAACCACACCATTTTCATCCAACTTTCCTGTACACCCACTTTGTTCCAATTATACTTCTATTCTTTGGTGCAGGAACTAACTCCCAAACTTTATTTCTTTCAAACCGATTGAGCTCCTCTTGCATAACAGATATCAAATCAGGGTCCATTAGAGCTTCTTCATTTTTCTTGGCCTCAACTTGAGATAGAAAGCATGCATGTAGGCACTCATTAGCAGCTTCACTCCTAGTCCTTACACCAGCATTAGGATCACCAATTATTACATTAGTATTATGACTCATATCCCATTTTTTGGTGTGAGTTTGTTGACTGGTGCCTTCATCATTTTCTTCATTATTGGTATGATTTGTAGATTCTTCTTCTTTTTCTCCCCCTGAGTTTGTGCTATCAAAATCAGGTGTTTGAGATGAGCTTCCATTTCCTTCATTTTCTTGTCCTGTAAATTCTTCATTTATCATTTGTTGTGCATTATCATCAACATCTTCATCTGAATCACTTTTGATATTAAGATTTTCAAATGAAAGGGCTTCAGCTTTATTTTCATCAAGGGATTCCAAGCCTGGACATTTGTCATCATCAAAAGTCACATCTATGCTCTCCATGATTTTCTTTTGATCAATCACATAAACCTTGTAGGCAGTTCTCTCCAATGAATATCCCAGAAAAATTGCTTCAAAAACTTTTGAGTCAAAATTTCCCACATATTCAGAGTAGTCTTTTAGGATGTAACACTTGCTTCCAAAAACATGAAGATGCTTTACTGTAGGCTTCCCTTAGACATGATTGAGTAGGGCGATTTTCAATACACTTTGTTGATGAGATATCTGTTTTGAGTGTAGCATGCAGTGTTAACAGCTTCTTCCCCAAAACTAGTTGGAAAATTTGCATCTTATAGCATTGTCCTTGTAGCTTCTACTAATGTTTTATTCTTTCTCTCAACTACACCATTTTGTTGAGGTGTTGTAGCTGCAGAGAATTCTTGGACAATGCCTTTACTTTTGCAGAATTCACTCAATGTTGCATTTCTGAATTCTGTGTCATTATCACTTCTCAATCTTTTCACACAATTATGATCTTCAGCATGTTTTTCTATCTTATTTATGTGTTCAATAATGATGTGTGGAGTTTCATCCTTAGAGTGCATAAATTATACCCAGGTGTATCTTGAGAAATCATCCACCATCACAAGTGCATACTTGTTCCCTGAAATTAATAAGACATTTAATGGCCCAAACAAGTCCATATGAATAAGTTGCAAAGGTGCACTTATGGAATTCACAGTTTTTGACTTGTGACTTGATCTTTTCATTTTTCCTTTCTGACAGGCCTCACAAACTTCAATTTGAGCAAACTCCAACTTTGCCATATCTCTCACCAACTCTTTCTTGACCAGAGTGTTGATTGCCTTGTAATTTAAATGTGAGAGTCTCTTGTGCCAAAAAAATTTTGCTCTGAGGATTCCTTGGTATAGAAGCAACAGATTCCACCCTCATTTGTTGAGTCCAAGTCTGCAACAAATAAGCTTCCTTTCCTTGCTCCTTTCAGAGCAATTTCACCAGTTTTATTGTTGATAAAAGTGCATTCTTCTTGGTTGAATAAGACTTCAAAACCTTTGTCTGCAAATTGGCTGACACTTAGAAGATTCACTTTAAGACCAGCTACCAGTGCTACATCATCAATGACAACATTTCCAGAAACAATCTTGTCATATCCCATTGTGAATCCTTTGTTGTTGTCTCCAAAGGTCACCAAAGGGTCAGTCTTCTCCTCAAATTATGATAGCAGGGCTTTATCACCTATCATATGCCTGGAACATCCACTGTCAATGATCCATATGACCTTCTTCACTTTTCCCTGCATACAATGAGTTTTAAGTGTGTTTAGCAACTCAAGCATTGTTGGTTACTTTCTTCTTGTTAACTGATCTAGCAGAAGTATAATGAGTTGTTTCAGATAAAATAGAATTCAATGATTGTTGTGCATTTTCCCTATCTGATGTAGACCCAACTTTTGTTTCTTTAAGGTCTACTCTCAGTTTGTGGCAACTCTTCATCACTTTCAAGTTGTAAGGGATGCAGTCAAACTTGTCACATAATGGGTAGGGATCATTTTCATCTGCTTCATTGTATTTGCATGCTCCTTCAGCTGGCTTGCTAACAACTTTTTTCAAAGGTGAGTTAGATGATTTACAGAGCCACATTTTTCACACTTCCTCCTTGGAGCATCTGCAACATAAGCAAAATTATTGCTTTTGTTTATCTCAATTTTTCCATTTCTATTTTTCTTCTTCTTTCTTGCATCTTTAATCTTTATTTTTTTGACATGTGTCTTGGTGCTTTGGTTGTCCATGAGATTTTCTTTAGTCTTAGAAGATTTAGTTGAATTTGCACTTTTCTTCTCATTATTCTCATCTACAATTTCTTGCTCAATAATCAACTCTTCTTCACTGAAGTTTACTTCACAAGCCTTGAACATAGGTGACCCATGATGCATTTTAATCGCAGCGGGGGCATGGTAAAACACTTTTACACACATAAAATCCAAATAAAAGCATATAAATCGTGGTAAAAACATAGGGGATCGATTACTAACCTTTAATATGCGATCCAAAAGCAACGTTCAGAGATCCTTAGCAGCTGCTCCTCAAACGTGAAGCACTCCACCGGTATCCACCAAGAAAACGACGTTAAGGAGGAGGAGGAGGTGGAGAGAATTTGTTTTTCTAAAACTTTTGGGTTTTTTGGGTTCGAATGAAAATAGGGTTTATAATAGTATATTTATAGGCAAAATTTTCAGCTGAAATTTTCCCATAAATATTATTATTATTATCCCATTTATTATTCTCATTAATAATTAAAACACCTTTTAATTATTAATCCTTTTTCTAAACACTTTAGAAATAATTCTCTCTCTTGATTTAATTTCCAAAAATTAAATCCTTTAATTAATAATATTAAGAACTTTTCTTAATTAATTTATAATCAGTTAAATCTCATTTAATTAATTATTAAATTTACCAATTAATTATTTATTTCATAAATAAATAATTATCAGCCATTATTAATTAATTCCTTTACCATTAAATCATTCTCTTTTTATGGTGTAACCCTGTAGGTTCAATATTAAGCCGGTAGTAGAAATAAATAATAATAAAACTATTTTATCATTATTTATATAAATTCTCTAATTTATTAAATATGATTAATTAATTAATCACATTTATTCTACATCGTGAGGGATACTTCTCAGCATATCGCGACTATCCGGATAATATGAATTCACTACTTAGAATACCAAGAACCTATTCAGTGAATAGTTACTGTACAATAAACTCCTTCTACCCTACAATGTTTCGATTAAATACAAGGCATGGATCTCGTGTCAAGCCTATCTAATTTAATCACTTGCTTACCATTTACTATGCGTAGTTCTATGCAAATTAGAAACTCCTTTCTAATTTCATTCACTTTGGCCAGAGATTCCTGAACTAGCATAAGTGGATCAACCTTGAACATTCGCTTCCTTCACTGGAAGGGGTAGATCCTTTATTGATCATACACTATCTTCGTGTACAAATTCCTATACCCAGTAGAGCCCTAATAATTGTCCCTGGAGACTAAGAACTAAACCAAAGCATAGTTCAGTGTACACAAGATGACTATGATGACCTCAAGTCTAAGGATACTTGTACAACTATCACTATGTGAACAACTGCTGACACGTGAGTAAACTCCATCAGTTGTTCAGCTGTGCGAGTCATGTTCAGTGAACTTATTCTATAATAAGCACCTACATACTAGCTATAGTGTCACCACACAAATGTCTATGAGAACAGACATCCTTCATAATGAAGCAAACATAGTATGTACCGATCTCTGCGGATTATTAATTACCAGTTAGTAATCCTACGACCAGGAACTATTTAAGTTTAGAGTTATCATCTTTTAGGTCTCACTATTATGATCTCATCATAATCCATAAAAAGCTTTACTCTAAACTATGGTATATCTTATTTAAACACTTAAATAGATAGAGCCCGTAATAAAAACAAAACAAGTCTTTTATTAATATCAATGAAATCAAAACAGATTACATAAAAAGTTATTCCTAAATCCTAATACATGATTGGACTTAGGACATATTCCTTTCAATCTCCCACTTGTACTAAAGCCAATCACTCTGGTATCTAATGCCCATCTAGTCTTTATGATGATCAAAGTGACTTTCAGAAAGTAGCTTTGTGAGTGGGTCTGCTATGTTGTTATGTGTGTCAACTCTATTTCAATACAATATAAGAAATGTTATCGCGCTCCCACTAACCCTTTTGTAGACGCATGGTTCATCTACATTTTTGATGAAATCAAACTCTTTGATTGTCTCATCAAAACGGATATTCCATCTACGAGAAGCTTGCTTTAAACCACATATGGTTCGCAGTAGCTTACACACTAGGTTTTCATTTCCCTCGGAAAGAAAACCATCTAGCTATATGCCAGATCTCATAGTCGTAGTAAGTAGCAATCGCAAGCAAAATCCGAACTGATTTTAACAGGGCTACAGGTAAAAGGTTTCATCAAAGTCAATCCATTGCCTTTGTTTGAATCCTTTTGCCACAAGCCTGGCCTTATAGGTCTCCACCTGGCCATCTGCTATAATCTATCTTTTGTATACCGTATAGATAGATTTCATTCGGGATTTTATGGCACTATGCCATTTCTCTGAGTCAACACTACTCATAGCCTCATTATAGGTCATAGGGTCGTCATCTTCAATGATCGACAACTCATTGTCATTCTCAATGACAAGGCCATATTACCTCTCAGGTTGGCGAGACACTCTCCCTGATCTATGAATGGGCTGTTCCACAAAAGGTTGTTCAGTCAGAACAGGTGTTTCCACTTGAACCGTAGTAGTTTGTGCTTCTTGAACTTCATCAAGTTCAATTTTGCGCCCACTGTTTCCTTCAAGGATAAACTCCTTTTCCAAGAAGGTAGCATATCTGGAGACAAACACCCGATGATCGGTGTAAAAGTAATACCCTAAAGTCTCTTTAGGATATCCCACAAAACTACATTTTACGGATCGATATTCCAGCTTATCTGGGTCAACTTACTTGACAGAAGCTGGACATCCCCAAATCTTAACGTGTTTAAGACTCGGTTTCCTTTTTTTCCATATCTCATACGGAGTTTGAGGAACAGATTTGGAAGGCACCTTATTCAGTAAATATGTTGAGGTTTCCAATGCATAACCCCATAGGAATACTGGAAGATTCTCATAGCTCATCATGGACCGAACTATGTCTAACAAAGTTCGATTTCTCCTTTCAGATACCAATCTGGAGGAGTCCCCTGGGAGACTATACCATTTACTTTGAGATAATCTAGAAACACTCCATTGAAGTATTCACCACCTCGATCTAATCGAAGAATTATAATACTATGTTTGGTTTGTTTCTCCACTTCATACTTATACTCTTTGAACTTTTCAAAGGCTTCAGACTTGTGTTTCATCAAACACATATCCGAATCTAGATCTATCATCTATGAAAGTAATGAAGTATGAAAATCCACCCATGGCTTGCTTAGACATTGGTCCACATACATCTGTGTGTACCATTCCTAGCAAATCTGCAGCCCTCTCTCTATGTCCACTAAATGGAGACTGCAGTGCCACTATAAAGTGAGATTTTCATCATCCCTTTTCTTTTATTAGTTTGTTCAATCTGAAGTAAATTATGTCACATTTATACAGACCATTATTTAAAGCACCACGTCCATAAAGAATATTATCTCTAAGAATAGAACATTCATTATTCTCAATAATAAATGAAAATCCAGCCAAGTCTAACATGGGAATAATATTCCTCACAATCGAGGGAACAAAATAACAATTATTTAAAATAATAGTCTTGCCCGTAGGCATATGTAAATGAAATGATTCTACATCTTCAGCTGCAACTCTTGCTCCATTTCCCATCAGTAGAATCACCTCCTCTTCCTCAAGAGTCCTACTTCTCCTTGGTCCCTGCAACAAATTGCAGATTTGAGAACCACAGGCGGTATCTAATACCCAAGTAGAAATTTGATTTAATGACATATTCACTTCTATCATGAACATACCTGAATCAGAAGCGGTAGTCTCACTACCCTTCTTCTTCTTCAATTCTGCAAGGTAAACCTTGCAGTTCCTCTTCCAGTGCCCCACCTTGTTACAGTGAAAGCAAATAACTTTGCTCTTGGGGTCTTTAGCTTTTGGTGGAACCGGCTTTTCTTCACCTACTTTCTTCTTCTTGGAAGAGTTCCTCTTCCTTTCCTTAGGATTGGAACATTTACCAATTAGAAGAACAGAACTCTTCTTAGGGGAAAATTTGATTCAGCAGTCTTCAACATGTTGTGGAGTTCAGGCAGGCTGACATCCAACTTATTCATGTGAAAGTTCACAACAAACTGCGAGAACGAACTCGGAAGCGATTGCAAGACCAATTCTTGGCTCAGCTCCCCATCCATGGCAAAACCAAGTTGTCCAAGACGTTCAATCAAATTGATCATCTTAAGTACATGGTCATTCACAGATGATCCCTCAGACATCCTACAACCGAACAGCTCCTTCGATATCTCATATCGAGCTGTCCTCCCCGCCACATCATACAACTCTTGTAGATGCATTAGAATAGTGTGAGCATCCATATGCTCATGTTGCTTCTGTAGCTCAATGTTCATGGAAGCTAGCATGATGCATTGAGCAACATTTGCATCATCTATCCACTTACGATACACAACATGTTCATCATTATGTGCATCACTAGCAGGTTCAGTAGGCTTAGGTGAGTCAATCACGTATTCCAGCTTCTCAATCCTGAGAACAATTCTCAAGTTTCGAAGCCAGTCAGCATAATTAGGACCAGTCAATTTGTGAGCATCTAGTATGCTCCTGAGTGATAGTGCAGAAGACATAACGTACAAAGTAAATCTGTAAATGATAAACACATAACAACACTTAGAAAATATTCGATTTCATTTTAAAACACTATATGAATCGGGTCTTTATTCATAAGTGGCTCCCACTAGTTTATCTAATTTATTCAACCCCCTACGTGAAAAATTAAGCATTCATAATGCTAGTGGGAATAGGGATCCTACATTCCATTACACAACCCTGGCTGTGGCACGAAATGCCATGTAATGTTCAATAGGCAGACAACTCTTGTCAATTACATCTAATGTTATTCCCTAATCAAACTTTAGCCTCTTGAATAATTGAGTCACGGCTGTGGCATGACAAACTCAATATTCTAAGTCAAGTCTAACCCAACATTCTGTACAATTGAATCAGTCCCCAAAGGCCCACGGCTGTGGCACGTAACGACCTTTAGATTCTTATTCAATGTACACATCTCTATGTAATAGACAAGTATTTCTTATTTCGAAATCAAAGCCCTCGGCTGTGGCACGAAACGACAATGATTTAAAAATAAGAACTACTTTCTATCATGTTGGAAGGCTATGACCGACACAAGCCCGTTGTATCATTGGCCAATTACTACTTGATATTATTTAATTTTAGAGGGATTATATTACGTTACAATCATAATCATATTATAAAGAAATTCTTCCTTTTAAATTAAATATTTCAAATCAATAATCAATAATCAGATGACTCCCAGATCGGGTGGAGCATTGTCAAGAGGCGTCACTTAATAACCCTTTCTTACAGATAGAAATATGTTGTTGACAGAATCATCCTTTCTCTCATATCGAAAATTCATATTCAATTACGTGTTTCATAAACACAAGAATCTCATGATTGTATTCATAATATTATTCTTAAGGTTATGAAACAATTTCACTATACTAGGTCGTCTAACAAACGCCTTATGTTCATTTAAGTTCACCTAAATCTATCATCGCATGATAAACTAAGCATATATCACATATATCAACATGAATAAACATCAAGGTAGGCATGTTATATCATCTAGCACATTAGTCTAAGCATTATACATCTATATGTATCACATGAAGCATTTAAAAGCAATTAAAAACAGTTAAAAACAGCTTTAAAACACTTTCAGAAATATAAACAGTTCAAAACTTTTATATAAACTAAAATTTGATCACACCATTAGATCCGTCTCGGAAAAACAAATCCAACGATATATTGCACGCCCAAAACGGAGTTACGAAACTCCCAGAAAATCAAATTTAATGTGGACAATCGGGCTGTAACGCATTACAGGAACGCGTTACAAGCCCTGTAACGCATTCCGGTGATGCGTTACAACCCTTTTAACCAATTAAAAGGTGTAACGCATTCCGTGAATGCGCCACAGGGTGTAACGCATTCCCGGAATGCGCGACACCCCTTTTTTTTCTTTTGCAGCAGCCGCCGACAGCTTCTTCTCGAACAGCGCGCTTGACAACTCTGTTCTTTCTTTCCGTGCAATCACGGACAACATGCAGATGTATGGCAGCCACAGATATATTTATACATATACAACTTTATATACATTTAAATATACATACTTATTTAATTACGAATTTAATTGCAAGATCTTCAAAAATTCATAATAAAAAATCTATACATCATAAAATTATGAAAAAAATATCCAGACGATCTACAACACTTGTAGAACCCAGATCAACATTCAAAATTATTCTGAGAAACAATTTCTTATCAGACAAAATTAATCTATGATATAACTTGTAAAAATCATAATTAATTCATACAAGCACATAAAATTCTGAAATTTTTACCACAGATCTATATGCATACAACCTATGTTCTGATACCATTGATGGATTTTAATCACAGCGGGGGCATGGTAAAACACTTTTACACACATAAAATTCAAATAAAAGCATATAAATCGTGGTAAAAACATAGGGGATCGATTACTAACCTTTAATATGCGATCCAAAAGCAACGTTCGGAGATCCTTAGCAGCTGCTCCTCAAACGTGAAGCACTCCACCGGTAACCACCAAGAAAACGACGTTAAGGAGGAGGAGGAGGTGGAGAGAATTTGTTTTTCTAAAACTTTTGGGTTTTTGGGGTTCGAATGAAAATATGGTTTATAATAGTATATTTATAGGCAAAATTTTCAGCTGAAATTTTCCCATAAATATTATTATTATTATTCCATTTATTATTCTCATTAATAATTAAAACACCTTTTAATTATTAATCTTTTTTCTAAACACTTTAGAAATAATTCTCTCTCTTGATTTAATTTCCAAAAATTAAATCCTTTAATTAATAATATTAAGAACTTTTCTTAACTAATTTATAATCAATTAAATATCATTTAATTAATTATTAAATTTGCCAATTAATTATTTATTTCATAAATAAATAATTATCAGCCATTATTAATTAATTCCTCCACCATTAAATCATTCTCTTTTTATGGTGTAACCCTGTAGGTTCAATATTAAGCCGGTAGTAGAAATAAATAATAATAAAACTATTTTATCATTATTTATATAAATTCTCTAATTTATCAAATATGATTAATTAATTAATCACATTTATTCTACATCGTAAGGGATACTTCTCAGCATATCGCGACTATCCGAATAATATGAATTCACTACTTAGAATACCAAGAACCTATTCAGTGAATAGTTACCGTACAATAAACTCCTTCTACCCTACAATGTCCCGATTAAATACAAGGCATGGATCTCGTGTCAAGCCTATCTAATTTAATCACTTCCTTACCATTTACTATGCGTAGTTCTATGCAAATTAGAAACTCCTTTCTAATTTCATTCACTCTGGCCAGAGATTCCTGAACTAGCATAAGTGGATCAACCTTGAACATTCGCTTCCTTCACTGGAAGGGGTAGATCCTTTATTGATCATACACTATCTTCGTGTACAAATTCCTATACCCAGTAGAGCCCTAATAATTGTCCCTGGAGACTAAGAACTAAACCAAAGCATAGTTCAGTGTACACAAGATGACTATGATGACCTCAAGTCTAAGGATACTTGTATAACTATCACTATGTGAACAACTGCTGACACGTGAGTGAACTCCATCAGTTGTTCAGCTGTGCGAGTCATGTTCAGTGAACTTATTCTATAATAAGCACCTACATACTAGCTATAGTATCACCACACAAATGTCTATGAGAACAGACATCCTTCATAATGAAGCAAGCATAGTATGTACCGATCTCTGCGGATTATTAATTACCAGTTAGTAATCCTACGACCAGGAACTATTTAAGTTTAGAGTTATCATCTTTTCGGTCTCACTATTATGATCTCATCATAATCCATAAAAAGCTTTACTCTAAACTATGGTATATCTTATTTAAACACTTAAATAGATAGAGCCCGTAATAAAAACAAAACAAGTCTTTTATTAATATCAATGAAATCAAAACAGATTACATAAAAAGTTATTCCTAAATCCTAATACATGATTGGACTTAGGACATATTCCTTTCAACCCAACCTTTTTCAGCATTGCTGGAACATTTTCATTTTCTGTTGCTTTTCCTTTGTCACTCATGTTTTTCTTTTTATTGTTCAAGGAATCATAATCAAGACCAATATTGACCAACCAATTCAGATGCATTCCTGAAGGACTTCAACTTCACTTCATTTTTCTCCAGTTTTTCCCTTAACACAGCTTCAATCTCATTTGCACACTTGAGCTTATTTTTCAGATAAACATTTTCTTGTTTTACAGCTTCAAGCTCTACTATTAACAATTCAGTTCCTTGTGTTTCATTCTCAAGCTTCTCATTCATCTTTGTCAATATGCTTACTTCTTCATTAGCAGCCACTATACTTGTATGAATGTGAAACATTTCTGTGCTCATCTTTTCAACTGTTTCCTTATATTGATTCACATTTAAATCATTGGTGGTAAGAGTTGGTACCTGTGTTTTTGATGAAGTAGACTCTCCTTGATCCAAGGCCATTAGTGCATAATTTCTAACTTCCTCATCTTCATCATTGTCAGAGTCATTCCAACTTTTACCTTCTACAATATAAGCTTTGCTTTGCTGCTTTTTTAGAAGAGCTTCATACTTTGCTTCTAATTTAAGATGAGCTTTGTATTTCTTTGCCTTTTTGGGTTTCCCGCACTCTGTAGAAAAATGGCCCAACTCATCACAATTGAAGCACCTTATCTTTGATCTGTCAACAGATCCAGTTTTATAACCATTCTTGTTATCAGAAGTGTACTTCCCTTTTCCTTTCCAGCTGCTGTCTTTGTTGAAAGACTATCCTTTACTCTTGAAGTATCTTGGCTTCTTTACTCTAATGTTAGAGAATTTTCTAGCCAAATAGGTCATTGACTGATCTAGCTCATCCAGTTCATCAAGAGTGTAGAACTCATCTTCTTCTAATTCCAGAATGACTTGTTCCTATGAATCATTGATTTTTTGCTCACTTGTTGAGGCAGCTGGAGTCTGGGATCTTGGCTCATCATTGGAGGTCTGGCTTTCATTAACAATTAGGGCACTTGAACCATCTACAACATGCCCTTGACTAGACCTTAATGATTTCCTTTGAATCATTTCTAGTTCATGTGTTTTCAAGATTCCATATAGAACTTTCAGAGTTATCCTGCTCAAGTCTCTCCCATCCTTGATTGTTGAGATTTTTTGTTCCAAATGATCAGGGAGAGTAAGCAAAAACTTCAAGTTCAATTCTTCAGCATCATAGTACTTGTCATGAAGCTGCAAGTCATTGATCAGCTTCTTAAACCTTTCAAACACATCAGTAATGCTTTCCTTTGGCTTAGCCATGAAACCCTCATACTGTGAAATCAGTATTCTTCTTTGATTAAATCTAACTTCCTCAGTTCCCTCACACAATATCTCTATCTTTTCCCAGATATATTTTGCAATATCACAGTTGACAATGTTGTTATACATTACATTGTCAAGTGACTCAATTAAGATTAACTACAAGTCACTATCCAGGAGACTTTTTCTTTCTCAGGCTCAGTGTATTCTGCAGGGTCCTTGGGAGCATAATGAGCTGGGATAACCATGTCTACATCTTTAGATTCATCAATTGTAACCATTGGAATGAAGGGCCCATTTTTGAGAATCTGAATATACAGTAGATTGGCCATTCTGATAAATAACATCATTTTCTTCTTCGATAGAGTGTAGTTAGCTTTGTCAAAAGTAGGGATTTTGATGCTACTGATTTTCTGTATATTCATTCTTCCAAGATCTTGAATCTGTTTACTTTCAGATTTTGCTCTGATACCACTTGTTAGGAAATGAATAACACACAGAGGGGGGTGAATGTGTATTAGGTGTTTTCATGCTTTTCTTTAATTTTTATGGTTGAACAAAGTAAATTAAATCTTGTATAGAATTGTGTTAATGCAGAATATAACCATGCAATAATAAAGAACACAAATCTTTCAAAACTCTTTAATTTTATATTAAAATTAAGAATGTTTTGCTACAAAATTTCTAGGCTCTTTGTTGATAAAGAGCTTAGCTTCTTCTTGAGAGCGTTACAAGATTTTCTATCTAGATTGTTACACCTAACAAAGGACCAGTGTTAACTTTATAAATCAGTTAACTACTAGTTTACACAATGTACAATAAGACATGCTATTAACCTTTAGTAAACTGTCACTTGTCATTTCTATTTTAGGAAAAGTGAATCTTCTATTTCTGGATTAACATATCTTTAGCATCCTGTGATTACTTTGATCCTCCTTTGTCAACTGATCTTCACCATTGATCTTGCACATTCTTCAAGCTGCTTTTTGTAGACTTGTCAATCCAGCTGGTTGGATTGTTTGTTGATTGTAGATCTTGGATATTGTACTGGTTTGCATTTTGTACTTTGAGAATTTACCTCGAGATCTCCAGTTAGGCATATAGAGATCTTGACATCTCGATAAGTATATTGACTTATCGAGATCTCTAATACTCAATAGTAAATTTGACTTATCTCTATAAGAGACTTTGGCTTGTCGAGGTCTCTTAGCTTCATGTCTTCACTTTGACTTGTCGACAACTTAGAGTTCTCTAGTGAATTTTGACTTATCGATATCTCTGAGTTCTCTAGTGGACTTTGACTTATCGATAATTCAGAATTCTCTAATGAATGTATACTTGTCGATAACTCTGAGTTCTCTAGTGAAGAAATGACTTGTCGATATCTCCAAACTTCATGTCTTCAATTGACTTGTCGATATCTCTCTGAGTTCTCTAGTAGCTTTCCTGACTTCTCGATAAGTCATTTGGAGTTCTCCAATGACTTCTCTATAACACTAAATATGTGACTTGTAGAGATCTTGAATTAGAGTATTTTTATCCAAACAGATTTATTCAACTCCAAGCTTCTTCAAAATTCTTCTGAGGCATGATCTTCTTGATCTTCTTCCAGATAGAATCCTTAGGCTTGATATTGTTTAAGGAAAAAGAATCCAGTCTGCTCCTTTGCATTTTTACAGACTTTAAAATGTTACAAGTACAAATACAAACTAAGATAACAATACAACTTACATAGGGTTGTTAATATGACTTAGTCTTTTTGTGATACAGGCATGTCTTGCACAACAATTTTTAAACGGATAAGACTAGAATGGTTTCTCCTAAATCTATGTCCAAAGTATTAATTGATGCATTAGATAAAATGAATCTTATTGATGTAGACTTTTACAAACATCTCATATGAATGATATGTTCAAGAATTACTCACTAGCACAACCTACATTTCAAAGACTATCTAATATGGCAAGTAGTGCTAAGGTTCAAACAGTACAAGATCAATCTGACCCAAGCACTACCAAAAGACTTAAAACGTAAAACAACAGCATCAGTTTCCAAAAGACTTATGTTAGTAAAAAGAAGAAGAAGAGAACCCTAGAGCATGTTGTTGTAAATGCTGATCTAGATGTAGGAAGTGAGAATCTTGTGTCACCTCTCACCAGACCAAAGAAGTCAAAGAACAAGCCATCTTTGTTTTCTCTCAGCAGAACTCATAGATGTTAGAAGGGGTAAACTCGTTACTGTTTGTGGATTCTCAAAAAGTCACATAAAAAGAGTAGTATCCCCGCTATATTTTGTGAAAATTCTGCACAGCCTCAGAAACTCACTTCTGAGGAGATTGAGGAACTACGTACACAAGAGTGGAGATAACATGGAAATTGAAACTTACTCTACCTCAATTCAGATTGAGTTTCCAAAATCAAATCTACAATCAACTTCTCTACCAGAAATCTCAACCTCTCAAATTTCTTCTCAACTGGAAATTCAGATGATTAAAACTATAGACATTGATCATTTACAACTTTCTTCTGAGATTAAGCCAATGTCAATTGACTTAGTGCATGAGACTTTACTCACCACCTAGGAAATTCATTCAGTTAGTCAGGAGATGCAAGTTGGGGCATACTCTGATGACACCAACAACAATATGGTGGATTCACCAATTTTTACTAGAGACCCCATGAGGTCACCAAAATCTCTAACGAACATCATTTCAGATGTTTTGAAAGACTTTCCAGTAATGGCTAATGAAGCTATTGATGCAACTTATCCCACTACAGTGGAGATATTAGCAAACTTCACAGTTTCAAAAGTTGGGCTCTCAGAGTCAAAAAATAATTCATCCTAGTCTAGAATCTTCATCTATTCCAGAGGAGTCTAGCTCTAGCTCTAGCTCTAGCCAATGTCAATTGCCTTAGTGCATGAGACTTTACTCACCACCTAGGTTGGGGCATACTCTGATGACACCAACAAAAATATGGTGGATTCACCAATTTTTACTAGAGACCCCATGAGGTCACCAAAATCTCTAATGAACATCATTTCAGATGTTTTGAAAGACTTTCCAGTAATGGCTAATGAAGCTATTGATGTAACTCATCCCACTACAGTGGAGATATTAGCAAACTTCACAGTTTCAAAAGTTGGGCTCTCAGAGTCAAGAAATAATTCATCGTGGTCTAGAATCTTCATCTATTCCAGAGGAGTCTAGCTCTAGCTCTCACTTTATGAAAACTTAGTTGCAGCCTGTGCGACATGATAATACTGTAGGACCTTCTACTGAAATCAAATTGATGGAGCCTTTTGGCTATGAGAATCAGTTAGAAAGTTCACAAAAATTGCTCAATATCTTCTTATAGTTGACTTACCTAATGTTGATTATCAAGCAATTCTTTTAGAGCATCAGAAGGACATGGAAATTCAAAGTGAAAAGATTGCAAATGAAGCTGAAAAAGAAGACAATGTGGACTCTTGGTTGAGTACTGAC
This sequence comes from Apium graveolens, assembly GCF_009905375.1. Taxonomy (NCBI): domain Eukaryota; kingdom Viridiplantae; phylum Streptophyta; class Magnoliopsida; order Apiales; family Apiaceae; genus Apium; species Apium graveolens. The sequence goes on from NC_133656.1 coordinate 117,867,886, forward strand.
TCCCAACTAGAGATGAAAGAAGCCCTATCCAAGATTAAACAAGAGTATTTAATGACTCTGAGTTCAGATTCCAAAGATCTCACAACCACTAAACTCTATGAGGCCCTAAATGACTCAACCAAGTTCAATCTAAAATGTCTAAATCATTTGAGAAGAGGAATTGAAGTAGAGCTACAAAATATAAAGAGCAGCGACACTACTGTTGTCAAAGAAGTCAAACAACATTTCCAAGATTATTTACCAAAGTTGACTCGTGATATGAATGAAGGAGAAAAATCAAAAGAAGAATCAAAACTTTGGGTGATAATCTAGGAGATACGTATACTCACTTCAGACAGTAAAAAGAAGTTATCTCAAAGCTAATTGACAAAGTCATGGATGTAAATTCAAAACTCAAAACTACTTGATAAATTTATGGATGTAAATTCAAAATATGAAGTACTCTGGAAGAATCCGTATGGTAACATGCTTACAACTGATGTTCCTCTACATTAAATGTCTAAACGTCAATTTGAGAAACTCAAGGAACTCGTCATATCTGCACCAACCTCCAACAAGCTCTATGCAAAAATAGACTCTCAGGAAAACACTGTAAAGGGACTAAAACGTGACAACCTATTAAATCAGCGGTAAATGCTTTCTCAGATAATAAAAGATCTCAATATCCTTGAAGTGGCACCTGTTAAAAAAATCACTAACAATCCTAAAGGGGAGAAAAGCAGCAAAAGGGGAAATAGAGCCAATGGAAGTAGCAGATCTATTAATGACAATAAAGCATGGATGAGAGTAGATGGAAAAGAAGTGATGAAAGAAACAGTGGCAAACTGAAAATCACATAAGAAATAAAAAGACCAGTCAAGCTACCTGAGGTTGCTATCAAGGACTCCGAAGGAAAGAAAATGATTATTCAATCGATTTTTCATCCAGTAACTATGATGCTGAATCCAACAACAATCAGTCAAGTAGTACCCGGGAAAAGTGGGAAACCAGTGATTGTGCCACTTAACTCAAGTCAAACTTTAGGAAATAGTAAATACATATGAATATCATGATGAGACCTTCCTCGAGTACTTGAAAGACTTGAATGAAAAAGTCAGAGGAAATCACTTAGAGTATCTCAAACTTCTCAAAAAGAGAGTGAAATACTTCACAGTACTTCCAAGAAGAATAAATGATATGTGTAGGAAGGAGATTGTCATGGTGTCAGATAACAACAACATAATTTGGCATCTTTAATATGACACCTTGGAAAGACTAAAGTATTTAGAAGTGGATGCAATTCTCCATCTCATTGAAAGTAATGGGCCAAACAACAAGAATCTCTATAATCTCTTGCTCAACAATCAATAACTGAGGCTTCCAGAAGTTTACAACAATCTAAAAACTATGATCTACCAGCCAGGCACAAGACCACAAGACATAATTCATCTGGACATTACAATGGACCTATATCAGAACAACAAAATATTGATTGTTCATCTTATTAAAAAATTGGAGAAAAGTCCAATCTTAAGAATTATGGAAGAAATAGAAGTGACAATAGAACTAAAAAACTATGTCAACACTGTCAAAGTCACTTTATGTAAGTTTTCTCATATTAAAGTAAATACAATGTACTTGAAGATTATACTGCTTTTATTTGCATATGTCCTTAATGTATGGTAGGTTTGTTAATAGATTTAAAATTGTGCCTAAGGATCTTACTCACAATTTGGCGGAGATTGTTAGGTGCATGACCTATCTTTACAATCATAACAAGCTACTCAAGTATCAATGTCTCTTTACATGACCTAGGGGATTCTACCATTTGGATTGGTGATAGGTTTCAATGTACTTGTCATGTTCACTTTGTAGACAGCTCATAATGGTATAAGAGCTTAGGAAAATTCTCTACAACAATCTTGTATATAATAAATATAGAATAAATCAACTTGGAAGAAGTTCAATGGAAATTGTTCATTCTCTTCTGAAAGAATTTGAACTGATTGTGCCCGAAGTGATAATAGTCACGTTGAACCCTCGAATATGTTCGAAGATCTCGAAATGCACTCCCATATTTTTTTATACTATCGCAATCTGGACCAAAATTGTTTCGGCGCCATATTTTGAGAATAACCTTTAAGACCTTTTTTAAGTACGTTATAGAAAAAAAAACAAGCACCAACTTGAAGGAAGAAGAATCCTGAAGTCAATATGTCATAAAAATTCTCTAAGTCCAGTATCGTGAAGTCTATCAGAGTTTACGATCCTATCATGAAGTCCACCAGAGTTTATAATCATATCGAGAAGACAATCAGAGTTACAAATGTATCAAGAATTCCAAGTCCGACCTATGTCGAGAAGTCCAAACTTGTTTCAAATCGTGAATTCCGATTTTATACTACATCGGGAAGTCAAGAAAAATGTTATATCGTGAAGTACAAAACTGTGTCACATCGACAAATCTAAAGTAAACTCTGATAATATAATCAAGTCAAATGAAGTTCACGATATTTTCATTCGACCTCCTCACAACAAGACAAACGAAGGTACTCATTATCATAAAAGAAGAAACATATCACTATCAGCATATGGTACATGGAGGTGATCCATGGATAAGTGTCAAGCCTACGAGCAAACTTAGAGAGAAAAAAAGAGAGCAAACAAACAACAAAAGAAATGGAACATATAAAAATTAAAGTAGTCCTTATAAAAGCTGTAATGTGTCGCCTCTGTAAAATAGGACAACTAGATGTAAAGGGGGTGCGCATTATATAGTATGTTATATTTTATATATTGATTGCACCACCCATTCTTTCGGTGTGTAACAGATAATAGATAAGCACTGATATATATTTTCTCTCTTTGTAAGGCAAATTCAGGAATTTGTTCTTCCAGAATGAGCTAAGAGAAACACCATTATTTTTCTTAGAAACTGTAGCACGATTTCTTTATATCTTATAAAAGTAAATTGAGTAAAATATCTTTGTATTTTTACATAGCTGCAGTTAATTTTATTTTTGAGTTGCTAGTTTCATAGTATTCGGAAAATCCCAATACTATAAAAAATCTGACTTCCCTAATACCTCCAAATCCTCGTTCGATTATGAAAAACAAGAAGAACACTTATCTGATTCTCTCGATAATTATGAAATTTAACTGTATAAATGATTATCTGTACAAAATAAAGTACAGTAAAGACTATTTATATTTACGAAAAATTGGTACCCCATTGGATCATATCCGATACAAAAATAGAATATTAGGTAGCTAAGTATTAATAGAACATATCCAATTCAGTACCGGTTTTCAGGATAAACATGAAAATTAGGCTTTTAAATAAAGTTTTCGAGTTTTCGGGTTCCAGACTTGTGTTCACTCGTACTTAGAGAAAATACAATATTTAAATCAAAATATCTCGTATATCAAAAATATCTAGTTTACCAGGACGATCAAAAAATATTAAAATAATCATAAAATTGTACCGAGGCAAATAATCGAAAAAGTTAAAACACGAAAAATACTCGGAATAACCAAATTAGGCCAAAAACTAGTTTTCTCGTAACTTTCGGGAAGTGTAAACATATAAACCGTTACGAGTGGAATATTTTTGAATAATCAAAATAATTAATAACTAAATCGAAAAATAATTATTTAAATTTATAAATCAATTATAAAATCATATAACAACATATAAATTATTAGAAAAATATCTAAATAATCTATACCTCATTTTGAGAATATAAAAATTAAAATTCTACAAATTTTACCACATACGAACAACAAACACAGAGACCAACTAATAGAAAATTTATATAATATTCATTTATCATCAAAAATAATTTTCACGGTAAAACTTGGATATTACACACTATAATTCTTTATTTTTATTAAATTAAACGTAACAATTCATAAAAAATACATGAAATTATGCTTAACTCAATCCAAAACTCAAAATATTTAACCAAAACAAATTCGTAAGTATTCCCGTTAAATTGCCGAAATTTGTTATCCCTAATTTTTTAATAAAATGTATGAAACAACATTTAATTTTACCCCGAAGGTGAAGTCCTACAATTTTATATAAAATTAACAATAGTAATCATTTTCCAAAATTTGACCAACTTTATCCTTTGAATACTCATATGTCACTGGAGATCCAATATAGACCAGATTCTCTCCATATCTTCCATATATAGATTAACCAATTATGAGTGTAGTATTTTAGAAAAATTGGGATACCCAACTACCTACCTAAGAACATCTTCGATAGTTAAAAACTTTCAACTAAAAATGTGTCAAATATATCATAAATAAATATTATAGAAATTATGTAAAAATTATTTCAGTCCAATATTACAGTTAGCTAAAATTTTAGCTAACCACCATATATTAGCTATATTTCTCAAATATGTACATATCTGTAATTTAATTACACGTCATCTATTTATCATATCCAAATTATACATTCTACTTACAATAACTTAAAATAATAAAAATATACTATTTTCAAAAATATAGAAAATTATTATAATCAACTTCGTCATAGGTTCATGAAACTTTAGGGTTTACATAATCACTCTTTCATGTTATTTTAGCCGATCATTTTAACCAACACCATTAAAGATGTTTCAAGGACACTAAAATTGATCAATTTTTTTTCAAAATAATATTTATTAATTTTATTAAAAATTAATTATTTTTGTCATTTTTTTTGAATAAATGCATAGTTTATATACTATATATTAGGTAATTATACCGAAACTCACCTCACCGGTCAGAGTGGCTGGTGTAACTCACCTCACCGGTTGTGTACACACACAAATACCCAGATGAATGAATTTGTTTACTTTTGGAGGGAGTTTATTATAGTGTATGTATGTGTTTTGTTTTGATTCTCTACTTGTTTATGCATAAATATGTACATGTCTTTTATCTGATTATAACCCCATTAAGCAACAATACAAGTCTATCTAATGCCTCGTAGTGTTTGATAAAAATACAAAGTGAAACACCCACCCAGAATCATTTTTTCTTGATATTATGTGCATTTGGTCGTATAGGCATTCATATTTATAGCAGTAGCTAAATGTCGTGAGTGATGCTTTCCGGAACATTTTTTACCAGAATAGCGATAACAATTGTTCTACACTTTTAGAAAATAAAATAAACAGTAAATTCTCATTCTAAAATGTGTTTTCCGTAGAGTGCTACCCAGAAAGTAGTAGTTTTGTTAGATTACCCAGTTATATATATATGTATATTTTTTTAAAATTACTAAAGTGGGTGAGTGACCAGGGAATGATCAGCTATGCATACATGCATTTTCTTTAGTTAATTGCTTAATGATGCTATGAGGATTATGGACTTGCAGGGAGAAAATGACGGAATCTTGGGATGGGCACGGTCTATCTTTCACTTGAGGCTTTAACTGATAAGAAGCTTATTGGTATGCATTGACGCATAGTGATGTCATTATATCCGGTAGAACAGGTAGAGAAACTAGCAAGGCTAGTTGCTATGGATGCTAGCTCACTAGTCTTGGTTGAATTTTCGTGGTATGTTGTTTTACTTCATCTGCTGCCCTTTGTAATTGCTTGAGTGCTTTCTGTGATATTGTATGTTTTGTGTAGGTCTGATCCCACATAAAATGATGAAGTACAAGGTTTGGGACACAATGCCCGCAGGCCTGACATTGTCGCCTTTAGGGTAAGTTACCTTGGCTTTTCTTGCATTGTTAAGTATTTTTTTGGAGTACTAGCATTTAGTTCAAATTCTTGCTTTCTTAGTTGGGACTTATTCTTATTTGCAATTATCAAATCAGAGTTGTGTAATCTAAGAACCAAATCAAATTTTAACAATAGTAATAATGTACACTGTTGTGCGATTGGGTGATGAACTATCTTTATTAACAAAAACAAGAACCCAGCAGATTCTATATGTTTACAATTGGGGAAGTTTATTACAGGTGTTTATCCTATTTATATGTTCTATTTCTAATTCTCTGCTCGTTTAGTGTGATATGATCATCTTAGTAATCTTGTACTTTGCTAAATGCTTTATTAGAGTAGCTGATCTTTTTGAAACCATATATTATAAGCCGGATCCGGGAATAAAGTTTGGTGTGGTGGCTCCTGATACCATGATTGAGTACCGGAAGAATTGTATATTTTGTTGTATTACCAATTTATATGTATACATGTATGCAAGAGTATAAACGCTTTCAACTAAATAACAAATGATATCTGTAAACAAGATAATTACTTGGAGATAATAGTTAGGTACTGAGCGGATAATGATAATTATTAAGTTTTTTTATTGATGATGAATATTTTACAGAATATTTGTCCAATAAAAGCACTCAGCTTCTCAAGTACAAACATGTTCAAAAGAAAGCTTTTGTGCTTTCTTACACTGTAGGAAGCCAATCTCTGAGCATCTGAGTATTAATTAATGAGGCCTCGTCATGAGACATAGCCCGTTCTAGGCAAGATCATAGATGATAAGATGTACCTATGCGTCCATGGTTGTGTATACCACTTAGCGTTGTTTATTTTTTTTATTTTTTGTGAATTTTGTTGAGATGGGATTGGCTCGTAAACATTACTGATGTTTTGATAGCACTCTGGCTTGGAATTGTAAAAAGGTTGTTCAGCATTGTTCTATCTTCTAGTGATCTAAACGAATGGTACATTCTTGATATCACTCTGATAATTTATTGGAAATGATGGAGGATTTTAGAGAGAGGGGTCGTGGTGTACGAAGGGGAGAGGAAATCAAATGGTATCTTTTCTTAAAATATTTTTTTAATCGATGGCAAATGACCGAAACAACCCTGCTAACCGATGTTGTCACTGTATTTTGGATGGAAAAATGGTTGGGGGATGGAAAGTGCAGCTGATTTGTAACTTGTCCGGCCAAAGTGAAATAACATGCAATCCATAACTCTTTAAATGACAACATATGTCAGTTCTCTTTTTAGAAACTATGACGTGTGTTCTCTGAAATTTCATCCCCCAGATTCAATAGTTCAATTTTTATAATGTTGAGCGTTTGGAAACAAAATTGTTCATTTTCCCAATTTTATATAAACTAAACAAATAAACGAGCACTATAAATTAAATATTAGGTTCTATCTTTTCCTTTAGTATGTTATTTAATACTGGCAAGGGTAGCATTGTCATTCTGCAAACTCGGTGTATAAGACATATTAGTAGGGTTTTTCACAAATTTTATAGATTGTTGGAGCCACTAATCAGGGCGAGGACAAAGATACTTGCAGTAAAGCGGCAGCGGCGACTTGGACCGAGTTGGCGGTGAATTGAAGAAATCCTACCACCTTTGCTCTTTTAGACCTTTAAAGGTAATTTTTCTTTCTCTTGCATCTTCTGTATCTGGTTTTGCATCTTCTGTATTAGATTTTGCATCTGCTGTATTAGATCCAGCGTTTAAACTAATCCTTTATGTGAATTGAATGTCTTTTTGGTGATTCTATATCAAATCTTTGTCCAAGGCCATCTGGTTTCTGAGTTGGTAATAGATAATTCAAGATCTATATCTACTTATCTCTTTTCTCGGTATCAACATTTAGACATAAATTTTTTGATAACTCTGTCAAGTAACATAATTTGCTATTTTAAATCCTAATTGAATAACCAAAAATATTTGTAATTAAGATTCCCCACCCCCACCCATTTTTTGTTCTCTCAACCGCCCATAAAGTGGAAGGGCGATGCCCACTGTGCCAAAGGCCACTAGGTGAAGTAGCTCTCTTAATTTCTTAAGAGAGTACTCCCTCCGTCCCTCCCAATTGTTATCGTTTCTGGGAGAGTATCCGGCACGCATTTTAAGATGAAGAAAAAGTATAGTTCTATAACTTTTTTAAAAAATTTTATTTTTCTGAATAAAAGTTTAAACATTCTATTTTTATTCAGAAAAAGAAATTTTTTAAAAAAGGTTATAGAACTATATTCTTTATTCATCTTAAAATGCGTGCCGGACACTCTCCCAGAAACGATAACAATTGGGAGGGACGGAGGGAGTATAATATTACAAAATACATAACCGTTCTTGCGCCCAAGCAACCTACTTTTTTAGCCTAACAATTGATTGCTTTCATAAAACGAAATGAGTTTCCATTACATACTCAGTGGGAAGTAGAGTGTAGAAAGGTAAATTATTAAATGTCATTACTTAATGTACTGGTCAACCTTAATAGAGGCAGCGTGATTATGAATTTTTGGTTGTCAAATATGGCAGTTTAAGTTTTTAATTGACTATTGTGGTAACTGGTAAGAAAGCAATTTTAGGAAAATATAGGATTTGCAAGGAACCATAGTGAACGTGTGGTTATCGCACAATGAAATAAATCCTGAAGAACGATGGGTCAGATGTTCATGTTTTCCGTTGAAATGAACCTTTAAAATAGATAGATGAGAACTGTGTTAGTAATGAAGATCGACGTACATAGACAGTCATGCAAAGCAGCTATATCCTTGACTTTTATTTAAATGTGTTTTTTAGAAAAAAAAATAGGTCTGCTGTGATTTCTTTTGGGTTCTGATTAACTGATATGAACTTCTCTTTTACAGGATCATGTCTTCTTCTGCAACCATCGGAAATGATAATGAGCTCAGTGATTGTGTTCAGCAAACTTCTACTGGTAATTCTTGTGTTCTTTTTTTAGCCAGGTTACTTCTGATGTTCCTTTCCTTTAAATATTACTACAACTACAGGAGATCGAGGGACTCGGAGAGCATTGGGTGTGAACAGTAACTTGCCTTCAGTTTATGGAGATCAAGATGCGGCTGCTTCTACTCCTAGAAGGAAAAGGACACCCCTTACATTAGCTGTAGAACCAGGTATACACGAGGGGAATGCTAGTCGTAAAAGGCAAAGGAGCGCCCCCCCTATAGAACCTGCAGAACTGAGTACAGGTGCCGAAACTAGGGGTAGAAGGCGAACAAGGCCACTTCCTATAGCAGCTGTAGAACCGGGTACACATGCCGGAAATGCTACACGTACAGGGCAAAGGAGGAGACAACCTACAGCAGCTGTAGAACCGGGTACAGGTGCACGTACAAGTCAAAGGAGGAGACAACCTACAGCAGCTGTAGAACCGGGTACAGGTACCGAAAATGCTCCGCTTACAAAGCAAAGGACACAACCCACAGTAGCTGTAGAACTGGGTACAGCTGCGGAAAATGCCACCCGTACAAGGCAAAGGAGGACACGACCTGCAGCAGCTGTTCAACCAGGTAGAAGAGGGAGAAATACTACTCGTAGAAGGACGAGGACTACATCCCCTACATCTGATGGAGAGCCTAGCACTGATGAGGACAATAGGAGTCCTACTAGGTCAAGGAGGGGACGTGTTTTTGAGCATGACCTCACACCTGCGCAGAGGGCAATCCCTGACACAGGACTTCTCCGTGATTTAGGGTATCACCTCTCGGCATATGCTAGGGCGGGACGGGTAAGGCATATTGGTATCTGTTTTTGTTCACTTTTCCATCAGTCTGCCTTTCTGAAGTAGAGCATAATTCTTGTTGTTTTAATGTGCAGGGCCCCCCTACACGAAATCTGAACTGTCGAGGTGCTTGGCATACTGCAGTAGAACTGTATCGTGAGGCAAATGATATGTACAAGGAACTGTTTGTTGCTGCTGGTTTTAGAGATTTTCTCACGATCATACCAGTGGACGTTCCAGTAGCATACAATTTGGCCTTGACAGAGAGGTGGTTCAGTGAAACAAATACCCTCCATTTACCCGACTGTGAAATTGGTCCAACTCCTGTAGACTGGACGATGATCACTGGAGTAAGTTTTAGTGGTCGACGCATAGAAGCCAACTCAGAATTTGAGATAGAAAAAGCGCTGGACCTTCTTGGAAAACCTGGAGCTAGAAAAGACGGTAAGATCCATTTGGACAAAATTAAACCTAAGCCAGAAGAGGTGAGGGGTATCCCGCTAACTGATGATGTGAGGGACAAATTGTTTCGCCGACTGTTCCTCTATGTTGTTAGCAGTTGTTTCTTCAGTAATAACCGTTCAGTGATTAGTCATAACCTCGTGGAGTGTTTGGAAAGGATAGACGAAGTGGGATCTTATAATTGGGGGGAAGTTACATATGCAGCCTTCCTTGCTGGAATGAGAAGAAAGGTCAGAGCACAAACAGGAGCTTTCACAGCATTTTGGCAGTTTCTTCCGGTACATGTTGTCTTTGCCCTTTATTTTATGTGATTCTCTTTGGTCAAAGATAAAATATTGTTTGGTTAGATAGCTTTTATAAAAATATAAATGTGAAGAATTCTGTGAGAGGAAGGGTTTATTTGTTTTGTTATATTCTTCCTCTTGGGGTTTGGAAGGTTTTCTTGTCTTCAATATGGAATGTCAATCTTATTTTCTTTTCGCGAAACAGTTCTGGGCTTTTGAGTATTTGGATGTAAATCGTCCAAAGCATAAGGAAGGGAATATCTTTCCGAGGGCAAGCCGCTGGATCTGTCCAAAAAGTTTTAGCGACAGAGAGTCTCCACAGTTTATTGGTCCACGTTTTATTAATTTGCGCTGTCAATTGAACTATGTTGAGGAGTCCCAGGTTGGTGATCAAAACCATCTTTCATCCAGTTTTTTACTTCTAGTATATTGCTTCTCTAGTTTTACTTTCTATTTTCAGGTGACCTGGCAACCTTACTTGGCCAGTGCAGAGTATGGGTCAGATGCTGTGCAGAACGCGATTAATCTTGCAAAGATGAGGATCCCATTTCAGAGCATTTACACCTGGGAGTACTATCTCGGGGAGAGATGTCTGCGGCAGTTAGGTTTCCCTTGTCGAGTGCCAAATGATCCTCCCAGGGTGATGCATGGAATTAAGGATGGGATATTTGTTGGGACACCAGCTGAAAGTCTCGTCGAAGAGAATCAAGAATTCACCTCGTGGTTTGGGAATAATTCTATCGGAAGAATCCTTGACATAAACCGATTTCTTGGTGGACCTGACATTGCGGAAAAGGTCTTAGATCAGTGGAGGGTGGGTTCTTATATATATGAATTTGTTATCATATGTCTTGTTTGAATTATTCTTTTAGGCTTATTATCTTGTTTTTTAGGCCAAGCACCAACCGGACTTGATTCCTATTCAGAAATCTCAGTATGAGAAATTAAAAGAGGACCGCAATGCTCTTGAAGAGGAGTGCGCTAAGCTTCGAGAGGAGTTGGTAAATTTTCAATCCTTTGCATTTAATTCTATATTCTGCTCATTAAGTACGTTTCCTATTAGGATGGTCAAAGAATACTTTTTTCACATTTCAGTCTCAAGCAAGAGGAGAAGAATCATGCGTTGTTTAGGCATATCTCTGAACAAGGTCAGTGATCTACTATTTGTATTGATTGGTTCTGTTGCTTCCTCCACCATATCCTTTGCTATAAATAGCTTTTGCTGTTTTCTATTATTTCTGAGTCGGGCTTATATCGGGGCAGCAACTGATAGAAAATGGGTTAGGTCGGGTCCAGAAAAAGTTCAAGAGATTCCACCAATGCAAGCTCTTTAACATCATCTGTTATGTTACAAGAGCTTCGATGGCCTTGACTGCTACTGAAAGATTATAATTTCATGTAGGGGTGGCAATAAATATCCGAATCCATCAAATCAAACCAACTAGGTCCATATTGGTTAAATTGGATAAAACTAGTATCACATATAATAGTATGGTCTTGTCTCAGGTTAAAGTCACATAATCGCTCTAGTTATTTGCGTCTTAATATGTGATACCTATATAATTTTTGACCTCTTTTAGCTCATCAATATTCAGTTAATATTTCTATAGACCTAACACTACAGTGTCCACATACTTCATAAATTTTAAGACTTGTGAAGAAAACCATAAATTTTGGAGAAATTAAATTGAAGATATCAGAATTGAGAATCGTTTTGTCTGGGATATATACATATATATACATATATATATATATTCATGTTTAATATCTTTGTTTCTTGTCAAAACCCAAAACTTTTTTCTATGATGTGAGGATTTTGCATTTTTTTCTGCTTCATGTTACTTTATTTCAGAAACAACTAGTTATGATTATGTAACTGTTTCACTTAAATATACAAGCTAATACTGCTGGACAAGAATGTGAGTAAATGCAACATCCAAATTCTATACATTTTAACTGTTATTTTAATGTAGGTACTGAAATTTGTTGGATTCGGCACTGTTATTCAGTTTTGGCCAGAACTTGCCGGGCTGCAGATCATATGGCGGGCTCTTTGCAGATATTTAATTGGGAATATTGCCCGTAATTTATATGCACCCGTAATTTATACGCACCATGTCCTAATCATACATCTATATCCTATATCTTACCTGTAAAGATGAGAGTGCAATCTTACGTGTCTTGTATGACTGAAAAATTTATAAGTATTTAGGCATCAGTTTGAGTTTCTTTCTATAAAATTGCGATTGTTAGTATTTGATGTGGTCAGACATGTACTGTTGCGGAAAAATTATGACTCTGTATATTTGCTTCTATTATTAAAAAGTTAAGATGTTGCAGTCTGTGATGTTGCAGCAAAGTAATGTTACAAACAAGGAAACTACTAAGTGTTAGAGTGTTAAGGAAATGAACTTATGGCAAGAACTTGTCATCAACTAGAAAATGAGCAAAGTAACGTTACAAACAAGGAAACTACTGAGTGTTAGAGTGTTAAGGAAATGAACTGCTGGCAAGAACTTGTCATTAGCTAGAAAATGTTTGTTTTATAATTTTCCCTTTTTAAGTTATCAGCGCCTATCACATCTACTCATGCTAAATATAATTAGTCATAAAAAGGAAGAAAAGAAATGGCAGTTAATGTTACATCTACTCTTAAATTAGCACTCCATTTTCGGTATAAACGAGATAAAATTGGACAAGTGAGAAAGGGCTGCCTGTCATGATAGGTGTTCTTAATCAGGTTCAAATACATCTATCTGTATTTATATAGCCTGTTTTATGTATGTGTCTTGAGTATAAATAAATTGGATGAAAGTCAGGGATCTGGAGAGTCATATAATTATTACTTTTACATTTAAGTGATTTTTTTTTATGTAGATACTTCAGAATCTCTTTAAATGATTTATTATGGTCGTACTTTCAATCTTGATAATTGAATACTCTCCATAAATGAATAAAATTTTCTGGTCAATGCGTATTTGTTTATCGAGGTTCATGTAGATACGAAAATGTGTGTATGAGTTTGATGATAATTAGGGTTGTGCAGGAGTGTTTACTTGGCTCTACACTCTAGGCTAGCTATTTATACAGGAGCTATTGTGTATGAGTAACGGAGATGTATTTATAACACAACCTCCGAGAATCAACCTCTACCGCGCTCTAATCGCAGGTCAATTTTCTTTGTTTTCCGTTTTAATTCTATTTTAAAACTATATGGTAGAACAAATTGTTTCATTTTGTGGTTTGGTTCCTGTTGATTTTTGTAATATTTAGATACATTGGTTTATGAAATGATGAAATTTATTGTCATAGGATAAACTACTTTTATTGTTAGTCTCCTTTTTCTGCATCAATAGTTGTGATGGATATGATGTTTTTACTAAAATCAAAGCATACTATGGAGTATGGATATGATGCAAATTAGTTCTAATCTTAGTGTTGATAAATTTCTGAATTTTAACTTTTGTATGCATTTGTATTGTACATTCTGTGCAAAATTGAATGGCTTTGTGCTTAGGTTGTTTTTAGCAATTAGGCTATTGGGGTTATTATTAGGAGTAATATTTACAAGGTCTTTAATCAAATCATCTCCTAATTGCGTATGGTCATTCAATCGTTACAGAGTAAATAACTAAATGCCACTCAATCTGACCGGATAATAATGGAGGTGCAGCTCTCAAGATATTATAAATGAAGGTATCAGTCAGTCGTTATTTATTTAGTTGTATTTAATTATATGATTGTATCTGGATCACCAACAACATTATAACGAGATTTAGCCTCCATAGAGTAGTGGTTTTGGACAATGGGACTCAGTTTGTGTGAGTGTATATATAAGTTCCGGATAGAGGGATCAAAGACTTAGGTTGGTCACCCTGCAAAGCAACGTCAAAGTGGAGGCCACCAACAAAAGGATCGTAAAAAAAAATTGAAAAGAGGCTTATAGGTCCTTTGCTCGTACTAAACTAATTGCCAAACCAGCACTAGAAATTTATACGACCTAGCGCCAGAGAAACCTTTCTTGGAATTCCCTACAGAATCAGAGCTCTACTTCTATAGAGATTAATTAGCGTTGCATCAGAGTTGTCAATTGTAATGAACACATCAACAAATATGGCACTGAATCAGCATGAAGTTAGGAATCTAACTATAAGCCATTGTGTTCTCCGACTGCAGACATGAGGGAAATCTAATGCCTAAATAGAAAGAACCCTACAAAGTTGCACAAGTCCTAGGACCCGGATCATACAGTTTTGTCCTAGTAGAAGTTTCAAATGTGCTAAACACTAAGTGTGGGCCTAAGTTAAAAAATTATACTTTCACAGGATGGGCTCGGTTTTAACTCTCTCTCCTCAAAGGGTGCGAACATCTTAAGCCATTTTGTAGCACCTCTTCTAAATGCTTTAGAAACACTTTTTCTATTGTCTCAGCTGAAGAAGCTGAAGAAGCATTCTTCCTACGAAACCTTGTTAAGTTTAAGAGTGCACCATGGTTGTCGCGTCGATAAGTCGAGTCGAGGGAGTTCTAACTTGTCGACTAGTTTTAGACTAGCCGTTTAATAATAAATTAAATAACATATAAGAATATATATACTATATTCGTGGTTTCCCACAACAGAAGTCTAAAATTCCCATACTCATATGTACATCAATCACAAAGTAGATATGGTAATTACAAACACATTCCCATACTCATATGTACATAAAATAGGGTGGTGGCCCTAAATGGCACTTTGAAGCGAAAAATGGTCCAAAACGTCACTTCTGAAAATTATGTCCCTAAATTTCACTTCAACGGTACATCGTGTAGCCTTTATGCAAAAAGCCCAAAACGCTACATCGTGTAGCGTTTTGGAACTTTACTTTTTTTTTTCTTTTTTTTAATAATGTGCAAGACGTTAGATAAAGTAGTGTTTTGGTTCCAAACGCTACATCATATAGCGTTTTGGCCCCAAAACCCTACTTTATCTAACATTTTACACAAATTTTTTTAAAAGAAAAAATATTTTTTACCTCAAATAAAAAAATTTTAATTCCTAAAATACTAAAAAATTATTTAAATTGTTTGTAAAAACAATAAGGGAATTGGTGAACCCTAAAATGTTAAAAATTATTAAATTAATTTACACTTTTAAATTTAAAATTGTTTAATTTAAAATCTACATTTTTGGTTCTTAGGGTTTAGGGTCTTAAACCCTAGTTTAAATTAGGGTTTAGGCTCTCGGTTTTAGGGAACTCTAAACACAAAACCCTAAATCAGTTTAACATTTTTTAATTTCTTTTTTAATATTTCTAAAACCCAAAAGGGGATTGGTGAACCCTAAATGTTAAAAATTGTTAAATTATGGTATAATCTTAAATTTTAAAAATATTAAATAAAAAGAAATACCGAAAACGTAACATTAAATGATGTTTCTGGCCCCAAAACAATACACCAAGAGAAGCTCAAAATAAGAAAAAAAAAAACAAAAAGTTACTTCAAGTAACGTTGCCACATTAAAAAAGTAAAAACAAATAACAAAACGCTATATCGTTTAGCGTTTTGGGTGGTTTTCCAAATGTTATACGATGTAACGTGGTGAAGTGACAATTTCGGCCATAATTTCCAGAAGTGATATTTTGGACCATTTTACACCCCAAAGTGGCATTTTGGTTCATTTCTCCGTAAATTACAAAGTAGATATGGGAATCACAAACATATCTTTTTCCCCTTTCATGTAGACACAAAAATACGCTGACTACAACAATATATAAATAGATTATATTACATGTATATTAAGTTTTTATCAATTTATACATTGATAAACACATGCACACACACTTGAAGATATATAAACTGAGATTACCATGTTGATCATTGCTGATGTTGAGTAGGTTTTTAGAATTTTTTATTTATTTTTTTCCTTTTAAACTTTGATTGGATTTTGCACTAGTCGATAAGTCGACCGATTAATCGACTAGTCTAGGCAAGCACCATGACAACAATGGAGTGCACATTTAATGATTAGATGCAAAAGATACCCGAACAAAAACTTATTAGAAATATCATAAAAAAACCTGTATGCAAATTACTTGTTCGACAATATTGAACCTTCAGAAAGTAAACAAAAGTGAGCATGTGGCCCTCAACCTGGATTATTTTCGATGTCTGAAAGAAAGACTAAAGATATTTGGAATTGGGAGTAGGAGGACGGTCCCCATTAATGTCTTTTTTATCCTCATCGCCTTCCTCCTCCTTTTCTTTTGCCCTCCGAGAAGAAAGCTGCATAACCTCCAAAGCTCCGTCTAACAATTTGACTTCTCTGCCAAAAAGTCTTTATTAAAAAAAACACCTGCACTGCTTCATAACGGGGGAACCAAGGCTACTTTTATGCTTGTCAAACTGATATTCCTAGGTGACAAACTCTTCACCAGTTAGGTAGGACAGTAGCGCCAAGGCTGTTTTATATTTCACCACCTTTGGATTGGGGCTGGCAGCTTCGACAAACTCTTCACCAGTTAGGTAGGACAGTAGCGCCAAGGCTGTTTTATATTTCACCACCTTTGGATTGGGGCTGGCAGCTTCAATTTCTTTAACCTTCTACTTCAGAGTCTCGTCCTTCAACTTTAATTGCTGGCACTACTCCTCAAAACTTGACTTTCTTTGCTACACTCTTAAATTATTAGTTTTCTTGTTTTTGGAAACCTCCTGTATAATGGTTTAGATTCAAGTTTGGTTGATCCTGTATAACATCCATATTCCCTCTTTCTAAAGACATATTCTTTCAGCTTTTTAATTATGTATACTAAATATTGCCATCTCAGCCTGTCAGGTTTGTTATGTACTTCAACATTTTCAACGTAAAATCATATCGTGGTTAAAAACTTTAATGATCACAATGTTAACTGGTCAGAAGGCCACTTATATTTTTAAGAAAAATGACCGTGTATTAGTCTACAGTATGTGTCTTGCATGACCTAGACCACTAAAATCAAAATGTCCAGGGTCGAAACAGTCAAACTTGAAACTTTCTCGAGAACCTACCTGTTAATAAATTAAGTCGGGGCTTAATTTGCAAGATTTGGAAGTACAAGGTCTTAATGAACTTCTATAGAACTTAAGGGTACTAATGTCCAAACCAAAGTATCTGGTTGTCGGCAGCAGATCTTCGTTGGGGTTGCAGCAGTGTTTTATTTTTAAAAGTTGGATGGCTTTGGTGATGAGGACCTGCACCAACAGCCTTTTCTCGGATTTTACAAGAATTATATTGAAATCAATACAAGTTAAATGGGATATTAACTCCCAAGGAATCAAAGATTTGACAAGTCTTGGTATAATTGTGCTGACTTGGAACCTTTTACTTTTTATTGAAATTAGATAAATATCCAACCAATTTCTGTAAAGGTTTTAGGATATATAATATTTTTAAATTTTATGCGAACTAAAGGTTGCTGACTTTTTTTCTTATTCGAATTAGCTAGTTGTGTGGTTTACCCACACGGCCTTTAAATTATCTTGCACTTACTGTGAACCTTAATTTCCACAATTTGACACATGATTTGTATTTAAGTTGATCCAAGACAATTGCACTCTCATTTTTTCTGATCTCAATGGTCGGATTGTCTAAAGGTTTCTGCATAAGTTTCAGATGACGGAGCCTGTAATTGTTAAGAAAAAAACTCATCTGGAATTTGCATATCTGGGAAACAAGGCAGTGGATCATACAGTTGGATCTTTGATCGGGTGACGAGTCTCTCAGCTCACGTATAAAGTAGGGATCTAAAATATATTTTCTCGCCCAATTAGATATCGGCCTCTGCCGAGTGTCAAAGAGGCAAGGGTTTTTGCTGATTTTCCCTTGATAAAAAGTCACATCAATTTTAATGTCATTTGTGATGTTACATCCAATGGTCAATGATATTGCATTAATATATCATTGATCATACAATTACCGTCTTTAGGCAATGTTTCAAGTTCTGGTAGTGTCTAGTATTTGAGAGACTGTATCTTACTGGTATGGTTACTTCTTTGCTTATGTTTTCTTTATATGGATAATCAGCTTCAACAATGGAGTTCAGTATTTAAATGATTTTCATAATAACATATGTTTATATATATTACTCATTACTCCATATATACAGCTTTTATGTGACGCCATTGCATGTGCTTGCATCTAATTATATCTGTATACTGTGTTGGGTGTAAGATTGGAATCAGTTGAAGAGTTGGGAGGATCATTTGTAATTATACAGGAATAACAGCCATCCAGCTTCCATGCACATGAATTTTGTTGATATCCTTAGTTGGTAAACCTTTTAACCGTTTACTGAATATGTTCAGCAGGTTTGTTGTTCGAAAACTGCAAATTAAGTATTAGCCAAGGATTTGAATTAGATCTGCTACACAATTACATACATTTTAATGTTCAACTAAGTTTAGGTTACACTTAAGTGGTGGTTTTTCCATCTTTTCCGTGCTGTCTATGATTATGTCCGACAAAAGTTTAGTTTGACCAAAAAGTATATAACTATTTTAATGTTCAGAAAACCTTTGAAATTTGAATATCTAAAAAGAGGAGTAGATAGTACTCTTACAGTGGATTGCTAAATATGCCTAAAACATCTTTCAGATTCTGTTCGTTTTTCTTTTTCCTTTTTTTGTCATGAGATTCAGTTTCTAATACCGAATATAAATGCATATTAGATATCAGCATGACTGTGCCAGAATTTCTGGTTAGAGATTATGTGCTAACTGCTAATGGTTGGTGCTAAAAGTGATGCTATATCTAATAGATCCCTGTTGCTATAGTAGATCACATAGTTTGAACTCAGCACTATGTCCCTTGATCGTGACATAGTAGATCCCCGCTGCTAGGATTGAAAAATACACGAAGACAAAGATTGTTCCAGCAATGCCGGCAGCAGTTATTTTCCTGCCATTGCTATAATGATCTGGTGTAATTTTTGCTTCCAAATGCCAGGCTTGACTGCACTACTGTTGCCACATGTGCAGGCAGGCAATCTGATGGAGTGCATGGGTTTCAAACTTCCAATGCTAGGTTGCTAATGATTTTCCGGGTGGAAAATTTGAAAGCAGATGGCTAGAAGGCTACTGAACTCAAGTAAGTGAGGCTGTGAGGAATCTTTAGTCCGTAGGGATGGACAGTAAGAAAATACAAGTGCTGTGATACCTGGTTTAAACTCGATTGCTGTTGTGATATTTGTTGTCTTGAATGCTCTATGATTTATTGGAGGGCTTCTATATGGGTTCATAGGAAGGTGTTCTGCTTTCTGGTTGATGATTGGACCTCAATTCTGGTAATCGACATTATCCCTCTTTATAGAAATACAATTATAGGCTTTATTCTCTACGGCCTCTGTGAAATTGTAGAACTATTTTACAATATTTGTTTGCATATCACATATTTTAGATTGACAATATTTTCGCATCTGATTTTTTAATAGAATCACAAAAAGAAACGAAGCTTCATTTGGTCTGTAGCTTAAGCTTGGATGGACACCAAAGTTCTTCATACGGAAATGGAACAGCCATGTATTGATTCTACTTCCTGTACGTGTTGGAACTTGGCTGAAAACAATGGTCACTCCTCTTTCACTCTGTACTTTAAATATACTCGTGCTCTTCTCACTACGCTTAAAATTTTGCTTAAGAAGATTTTCTTTGTCAAGACTTGTGAATTTTCAAAAATCTAGTGTCTGTATCGTGCCTCCTAATTGTCAAGAGTTCATGTGTAATGAAACAACAAAAACATTACTTTCTTACTGGCAGTGCAAACTCAGAGGTCCTCTTTACTAATCGAATCGCTTGGTCCATATCGATTTTTTGAAGACCATCATCTCTTGTTCTGAAATGTTTAATACATTCTGTTGTTATTTGTAGATAGCATCCGTTGATCTGAACTGTTAGGTAAAACTAGTACTTCAGCACTACAATATGCTTACAGAGTGACAACCAAATGCCAATTAATTTAATGAATTGTACCACTAAATTATCACCGACCATGTTGTCACTTATATAATTAGAATTAGTTTAATAGATACAGATAAGTAAGTCTTGATGCATTATTCTGCTGCGCCTTGTTTTTTATTGTAGGAAAGATCATTCCAACACTAGATAATTCTATTTACTATAAGAATCTTGCAAAAGAAAAAAAAAACATGGACCGCCATTTGCTTGTAAAACATTCGGATTCTTGGCAAAATTATTGAACTTGTTTGGAGCGTACAGAAAATCATGAACAAGGATACGATGAACGCTCATTTGGCAGAATATATATGTTTATGCCCGATAGAAGATTTATATGCCTTAGAGTAACAAATACTCAGCTGCCTGGGACATCCTCCTTTTACTTAGTTTATTTAGTACAAAATTATAACTTAAATTTGGTGAGAAGATTCTATGTGCTATAAAGTATAATAGTAAACTAAGTCATCTGATGTCTTCAATTTTTATTATAAATATTTTAATAGTTCCATTAGCTATATATATAGTAAAGTTCTATGGAGTCCACCTTTTAATTGGAGTCCTCGGAGTCCATATTTGTTCTGCAAATAAAATATCTTATAAAACGTGTTATCTTACAAAACATGTTTCACAAATATCATTATTTCAATAAAATCATGCAAATCTCATATATTTACAAGTGCAATATGTATGTTCTGCAACATAAAAATTTATGTTCTGCAAACTAAGCATGTTTTGTAGAATAATATATTTTGAAACGTTATACTTGTAAAATCTACGTCATCTGCAAGATTTTCAATAAAATTGTGATATTTGTAGAATATCATTCGAAAAAACATAATACATGCTTTGCATGCAATAGAAGTTGTTGAGCAAAACCCACCATCTCCCATAGTTTTTAAGCCAAAAGTGCATTGTGAAGACACCCAAATCACCAACTAAATATTAAAATGTGATGAGGGATAATGGCAATGATATAATAATATGAAGAAGATAAGGGCGAGTAGCTCACAACAAGTCTGTCACTAATAAGATAATCAACACATCTATTATTCCCTTACATAAACAACAAAATTTACAACCAATGAACTTGTTCACCTTTTCATATGTTCTTGTCACTACAACTATTTTCGATTATTATTTTAAAAGAATAAACAACCATCCTCACACTTAGCACTAAGACATCATATACATATTAACTTTCATTGTTAATTAATTATTCCTAACTTTCTTTAGACTTGTACATAATTTCTAAGTTAAAAGATTACATACATTTTTCAAACATATAAGTAACTTAAAGGATGTTACAAATGACCTCCGTGCATCAATTAAAAAAGAGGTCGAGAATTCAAGTTTCGCCGGTTATGATTTGTATGTAAGCCTGCCGAAGCAAGAGCACCTTGTTAGTTGGTTGGTTTTGGGTACAAGTACTCAAACATCTGTGTTTATGCAGGCAGAACATGTGTAGTAAAGAAGCAATAGGGCAATCATGCGCGCGCGCGCTTATAAAGTTCAAGTTGGGAGGATTCTAAAGTGATATGACAAGTGAGTAAGAATTGGAGAAAAGTACACCATACATTTCTGACAACTGGATAAAACAGTGCTGGAGAACATAATTGAAGTGGGAAACAAAAACAAAAATAAAGAAGAGAATATTATTAAAAGGGAGAAAAGGAACCAAAAGATGAGTACAACCACAAAGGATAAAAATGCAACAAATAGAAGATTACAAACTTAACATTCTCTTACAAAATTAACAAATAATTACAATTCCTTGGCTTTGCCTCTAATTCAATCACCATCATATATGGAGAGACAGTTACAAACAATTGATCCTTAATGCTTTAGAAATATTAAAAATTTAAGCATTGCTCCTGAATGACCCAAGCGCTTTGAGTGCTGCTGCTCTCAGAATGTATTGATGGTAGAATGCAGCAATGGCTGCTCCGATAAATGGTCCCACCCAGAAAATCCACTGAAAGAATAATCCACACAAAGTTAGATAATTATTCGATAAATTACATTACACAACTTGCTAGGAATGAAATTGTGTCTACATACTTGATCATCCCAGGCCTTGTCTTTGTTGTAAATAACAGCAGCTCCGAAACTTCTGGCAGGGTTAATTCCAGTTCCGGTGATGGGAATGGTGGCAAGGTGAACCATGAACACCGCGAATCCGATGGGAAGAGGAGCCAACACCTACATTGTACAGGATTCACATAAATATCACCAATCCCATGCAAAA
Source organism: Apium graveolens (assembly GCF_009905375.1). Lineage (NCBI taxonomy): Eukaryota > Viridiplantae > Streptophyta > Magnoliopsida > Apiales > Apiaceae > Apium > Apium graveolens. The sequence continues at coordinate 117,890,291 of NC_133656.1, forward strand.
TTTACAACGGATAACAAATTTATGTCGTAAAATTACCAAAGAAAATCCAAAAAAACAGTAAAAATAGTGAATTACCAAAGAAAATCCAAAAAAAGAGTAAAAATAGTGAATTACTTACAGGGACATGAGAATCTCTGGCATTTCTCTTAGGATCAGTAGCAGAGAAGACAGTGTAGACAAGAACAAAAGTTCCAATAATTTCAGCACCTAAACCAGTACCCTTGTTGTAACCATCAGCCAACTCATTGGCCCCACCTCCATACCTATTGTAATAAGACTTTTGGAAAGCCTTAACTAATCCTACTCCACAAATAGCACCCAAACACTGTGCTACCATGTACATAACTGCTCTGATTAGTGACACTTTTCTTGCTAAAAACAATCCAAATGTCACTGCTGGATTTATGTGTCCTCCTGCACTCATTACAATATATAATCTATTTAATCACAAAATAAAACTTCACAAAAATACAGTATATTTGTTTTGTAACCGATAATTTGTACTACCGTGACCGGTAACTTACAACTGGTTTACGGAGTTTGTAACTTAAAACAGTTTGGACGTGGTAATATATTGTCCTATGATATGGAAAGAGCTGTAACTCATAGCTGGTTTACCGACTTTGTAACTTAAAACAGTTTGTACGTACTAAAATATTGTCCAATGATATCGAAAGAGAGTGAATATTTTAGAATTACTAACCAGAGATACCGGCAGTGCAGTAAACAAGAACAAAGATCATGCCACCGAAGGCCCACGCGATACCGAGAATTCCAACGCCACCACATGGATCAGTGGCAGACTGGCTCTTGTAACCAATAACAGTTAATACAGTTATGTAGAGGAAGAGCAAGGTGGCTATGAACTCAGCAATAAGAGCTCTGTAAAATGACCATTTACCAAGCTCATCAATACCAATGAATGCAGCTGGTGGTGGGTCCTGGTAATCCTTGCCTGAGTACTCATGGGCTGCCTCTGTTACTTCTTCTTTGCCCATCTTTAACACAAGTTGTGGCAAATTTGCAGAGAGAGAGAGATAGGGGGAGAGAGGGTTTGGAGAGAGATGTAGATAGAGGAGTGTGAGTGGATGAGGAAGAAAGGGTTAGTATTTATGGGAAGATTGCGTGGAGAATAATGATTAAGTGGGTGCCTAGCCACCTCATCTTCACTAATCATTTTCCATTATTACATGCTTAATTAATTAGGGTTAGTAATGTTCTTTTCTTTTCTAAACAATGTACAGAATATATATTAACGGAGAGTTTGTTAAGTTATGAGTTATCTTATAATCTCAAAATATTAGGAGAACGACGTGTTATAAGATGTTAGAAAAATCCAAAATTTTGTTAAAGAGTATAGTAAGTTGAGGTTAAAACCTTTTTTTAAGATCTTGACATTTTAGACCGTTTGATAACTTGGATTTAGATATTGGTATATGTCTGATTATGTTGTTAAAATTACATGAATCTTCTTCTAACACTTCAAAATTTGAGATGGATTGGTTATTTAACAAACTTAACTACTAATTATAATAGTCTAATTGAAGGTCATTATGCCTACACTCTAAAAACTAAAGTTATAGCATGGCCCCCCTGCAATCTATGCCCCAACGGCTCTGGTCTTAAATAGTGATTCTATATAGGGTCCCCAACATTTGTGTAGCAACTTGAAGAATGCAACGGATTAATTTAGAACGTTCTGGTTAAACTTTACACAGCTGTACTCGATCGACTGTTCCTACCACATGTGAAGCCTAGGTCATTGTAGCTACCCACTGTTTGTTCTATGTTTACCTCAACTCAACGGCTTCAAGTTTGAACTTGTTAGAGCAAGTCCACTTGCATATTCATAAATTAATTTATAATTAAATGTTAAAAATTTCAATTTTAAAAGAATTTTATTATCGAATGCAAATATGCATATATGTATTTTTAATTCTAAATTTAAAATTAATCATGTAATTATGCATTTATGTCACATTACCAAGTAATCATAAATGATATGCATATTCATAAATTTTAAATAAGATTTAGTAATGAAAAGCTAAAATGAATTAAATTTTGAATTATTTGATTTCAAAAAGTAACTAGCGTTGGAGTTAAAATTTTATTTTAACACCAAAATATACATTTTGATATGAAATTATTATTATAATTATTACTATTTTAAATTTAGAATTGGGCTTCACCTTACGATTCGCAATCTAAAAAAAACTAATATGCTGGATGTGGTCTAGCTATAGCCTATGGTGTATTGTGGTCAATTTCGAGTTACGAGTGATGTTGTGTCCGGTCAAATTTTAGGTTTAAAACTAACCGAACTAACCTGAACCCGTCTTTTTATTCGCATCAATTTTGGACTAGACATGTTTTCGACCCGACCCGTCTAAAAACAATTCTAATTCGTAAAATTTGCATCGGTTCGTGTCGACTTGTCGGGTCGCGTCCAATCTTAAAAGGCCTCCTAATACTTATCTTAATATGATAATTAGGTGGAAACCATTATTTTTATTAAAAAAAATCATTTCATTAGCAAACCCCTAAAAATGGATCTTGATCCCTGGGTAACTATGTAAAAATTGTCTGATCTTCATAATTTTTAAAACAATAAAAAATAGAGAAGAGGAAGAAAATTTGATAATTATTAAAATATTAAAACTGAATTATAATGATGCGCCTAGAATATAGATAACATTTTAAAATAGATAACGTGTACGTTTGGAATTAAGGTTTTGTATCATCATAGAAATATTATATTATTTTTTCTCGTTTTTAATATCAAAATTTGTAGGTCTTTCCATGTTAAAAGTAGTAATCTTGTAAAATTCATATAAAATTTATCATAATTCGAAACTTCTCGGAAATATATTTTCGTTCTACACAAATTTCTTTGTTTTGAGTTTTTCAAGAAATTGTCTTTTAAAGGGTAGAAACAAATGAATAATCAGAATTGAAATCTAAAAATGTTCAAGATTTTTGTGCAATTATATTAATGGGCTACTAAGAAATTGATTATATATTCCAATGTGAATTGTTTGTTTGTGTGAATATGGTAAGTGACTATTCGTTGTATTTGGTGTTCTGTATTATTGTATTACGCTCATATATTGTCCACTTTCATGTTTTTAATTGTTTGGTAAGTAATTATCAAAAAAATTGGTTGGAAAGTAAGTCTATGTTATTCTATATCTCTTGTGTAATGTACCTTATTATGCTCGAGTAATTATTTTGTTTTAGTTATTCGAAAATTTGAAATTGACATGTAATTGATAAAAAAAGAATTTTTAGAAATCACAGGTCTCTGGCAAAATAGAAAAGAAAAGAAATCACAGGTCTTAGTCATGTATAAGAATATGAATCCGATCATTGAAACGCGTAATGTATAAAACATGAAATTAGTTTGCACAGGTTACGAAACACATCGATACATTGTCAAGTTTGTTTTTCTAATTGATAACACACACACATACCAAATATCAAACTTTCGACCTCAGACAAGGGGTACAAGAGTTCAAGTACTACACCAGCACTTTGTTGGCGATACATTGTCAAGTTCCGGCTTCACTTGACGAGGGATGTAAACTAGCCTTCTATTGAATGTGTACTAAACTATAATAACCGAAATAATGTATAATTTCGTACACCTTAATTTTGGTTAATTTGGTTATCTTTTCAATAACGACCGTCAGATCTTCTTAATAAAAATGATCATGATTGTTCAATTTAAATATTAAAAGAATACACTACCGTTATGGATAAAAAATATAGATTTATTTATTGCGCGTATTTAATGTTAGGGTTTGATAAGATTCGAGTTTTAATGGCTGTGCTAGGGTTTCTTAGCTTATATCTGCCCTCACAAGATGCTTACGTACCTTGATGTATACCAAGGATCAAGTCAAAATATAGCTTTTGGTGTTGCTTGCCCTCGGGGCTATGGCGGCAAAGTCACACCAAGGACGTAGTGGCTTTAATGTCCTTCAAGGTCTGAGTCTAAAACGTCGTTCCAGGAAATGGCCTCGTGGCTTGTAGGATGCTTTCGCGGCTTCGTAATACTTAGAAATATGCTCTAGGACGTGGTTTCATGATGGTGACGTATGGAGCTCTTGTTCAAAATGTTCCCCTGAATTTGAGGGGATAAGACCCTTTATATAGACGTTGAGAGTCTAAGAATTAGGGTAGAATTGGGTGACTTGGTGGGCAAGTCTCCACCTTTGATTGAACTTTGGAGTCCTATAAAGCATGTATTAGTTTCCTTCCAAATTTAGGTTGCTTGGAGGCTACTTCTAGTAGAAGTAGTTACTTATTTGAACACTTTTATTGGGTTATTTAATTAGCCCCTTTTATTAATCACAAAATTGATAAATAATTAGAGTTTTGGGCATCATCAATTGGGCTTTTTCCTTGGACCAAATCAGGTCTAATTAATGCGCCATTAATTCAGCAATTAGGGTTATTTTTATTCCCTATCATTTACCCCCCAACTTCTAAAAAACTTACTTGAGGTTTCGTAGAAGTTACGCCCTTCCAGGTACCGTTTTTAGCGCAAAATGTGGAGCGACCTACACATTTACAACGATTTTCCTTATTCAAGGCTTCAAGATACTTTCATAATTTTCCATACTCATTTTCGTACCTATTTCTATTATTAGGAATTATATGGTATTTTTCCTTAATTTTCGGGGATTATCTCGAAATCACATGTATTTTTTCAATTTTTCCTAATGTTTCAAGGATTTTTCCTAATGTTTCAGGATTTTTTTCGTACCTCTGGATATTTTTTCTAATTTTTAGGAATATTTCTGTACTCACAGGAAAAATTCCAAAAATATTAGGGAAAATCAAGATAAAGACCCGGATGTTTAAAAATTTTTTAGGGATTTTTTCCGTACCTCTGGGTATTTTTCGTGATTTTTTTTGATAATTTATAAAAAAAATTATACTCAAAAAATAATTTTAAAAAATATTTCCTGATCTTCCTGAATTTTTGGGATATTTCCCTATTTTTTGGGAATTTTCCATCTTTTTTTTTATTTTATATCATATTTTCTCATTAATCAAATAATCAGAAAATAGGCTGCATGGCTTGATACTTCCTAGGCGTGGCTAACCCTCGCCTAGGATACATGGTTTGAATCACACCTGAAAATTATGTTTCCCAGATATGGTTTAGCCTTCCATTGTTCAAATCCTTCCTAGACATGGGTAACCCCCGCCTAGTAGACATAGTTTGAACCACGCCTAGGAATTATGCTTCCTAGACGTGGTTTAGTCTTCCAATGTTCAATTTTTTACTAGGCGTGGATAACCGTCGTCTAGGAGACATGGTTTGAACCACGCCTACGAATTATACTTCTTAGACGTGGTTTAGCCTTCCAATGTTCAATTTCTTCTTAAGCGTGGGTAACCGTCGCCTAGGAGACATAGTTTGAACCACGCCTAGGAGGCTAGATTTGAACAGCGCCTCTGAACTACGTCTCCAAGGCGTGTTTTGGCTCCCCCTATTTTTTAAACTATTATTATAATAATATTTATTTTATTCAATATTTTGAATAATATGAGCCCCGTGTCAAGAGTGTCCTACCCGGATAAAATCTTATACGGTCCATCCGGATAAAATATTTTCCAAATAATAGCCCAAACCGGGTTAAAAATTCTCGAATAAAATTTAACTCGGATAAAAAATTTCGAATATAGCCCAAACTGGGTTAAAAAATATCGATTAAAATTCAACTCGGATAAAGTTTTCCAAATAATAGCCCAAACCAGGTTAAAAAATCTCGAATAAAATCCAACTGGGATAAAATTTTCCAAATAATAGCCCAAACCGCGTTAAAAATCTCGAATAAATCAAATCTGGATTTTAATATTATTATTACTAGTAATATTTTTTTCTTAATTATATTTATTATTAAAATAATAAATACATTTTTGGTAGAGGGATCCCAACCCTATAAAGTTAATATGTTTTACCCTGTCCTTGATCAGCCCTGACCGAATTATGGGATCAAATAGTCCGGTCATGGAGAATTCGATCAGGACTTTACAGGACCAGAATCTTGTTCGATTTTTTTTTATAATTTCGACTAGGAATCCCCATTCGACCAGGATGTTACTTGATGAGCGTGCACTTTATCTTAGTATTATCCCTATATTTTGGTTATTTTGCATTGATTTGGATTTTTATTTAATAAATATTAATATTTTATTGTAGGTATCAAGGGGATATAATAAAGGAAGGTTTGGAGTTAAAAAAATCGGATTTGGAGTTTAATTTGATTAAAAATCGGATTTTATGGGCCAGCTCCGCAGTCTACACTGTTTGGGCCATATTTGGAGTTCTAGAAGTCCGATTCTGACGATTCAACAGCCCATGAAAAGCTTATGAGAAGAGTTTTAATTCAGAATTGGTTTTGAATTTATAGCCCAGCTGAATCAACCCAGAATCTGAGTCAAAAAGTCAACTACGAATTTCTACTTTCTTGGAATTCAATTATAATTGGGAAATCTTTTTGTATTTACTTTAATTCATTAAAAATACTTATATTATATATACTAGGATTATTATTCAGACCTAATCGGAAGGAGGGAGTTTGCACAAGAGAAAGAGAGACACGCAATATAGAGAGAGAAAGAAAAAGCCCAGGGAAGGAGACGCAACCATTGAAGACATTCACTTGGATTATTTTTCTCCATCTTTGTGATTTGAATTCTCTCCTTCACTTTTTCATTATGAATATGTGTTATCAAATCTTGGATGATTTTGTGATTTTCATTATGAACTAATTTTAATAAAGTTGGGATTTTTATGTAACCCTAACATGGGATTATTAATGTTTTGTTAAAGAATATTGTATGCAGTCCTACAGTTTATTTGTTCAAGTGATTTTCATACTTATACTTGCTATTGTATGATCAACTGTAGTAGGTTACTGAATTAATTATAATACCGAGAGGGATATAGTTAATAGACATAAAACTTGAATGATGCATGCTTATATCTTGTCATTATAATATTGGTACGGTATAGACATGTATTGTGACCATGCATAACTCTGTGAATTGGTGCTTAATTTTATTCTGAAAAGTAAATTCGCATAGACATATGTTAATTTATTTGATAGGAATTATACCATGGTGATTTCAAGAGGAACCTATGACCAATGAATTCTAGCTAGTGAACTGTGGATTTGCTATAGTACATCGCAACTCTTTTACCAATTTTCATGTGTTAGGGGGAAGTAATTATCCTGACTTATCTTCTCATATTTGAATCTTGTACCAACTTTTCATGTTAGTTTAATTTTAGTTATTTAAATTAGGTATTATTAATTAGTTTAGTTATAAAAATCTTCAACACTTTTTGTGCTCGACAACTGAATTGTTAGATATTACTTGCAATTTAATACAAATATACAGTCCTTGAGGTACGATTGATATTACTACTATATTACTTGTTTGTGATTGTGTACAGTTGCACATCAGTATTTTACGCAACAAGTTTTTGTTATTCGATCAGGAATTTGGTCAAAATTCTGGTCAACTCACTTCAATTTTTGTCGTTTTGACCGCAGTTTCGACCGAATTAAGGATCGTTTCGCTCTGATCGTGGAAATTTTGACTATGATGTCTTTTGATCAGCTTTCTGTCAAAATTTTCAATTATTTCAGTCAAGATCTTACGTTTGACTTGGAATTCCGACCAAATTAAGGGTGTTTTCATCGCTCTGGTCGTGGGCTTTTTCGGTCAGGAATCCTGACCCCTTAGCCCCGAGTCCTATATCTTTAGATCAGGAATCCTGACTTTCTAGACCAGGATTCTGATCCCTTAGCCCCTGAATCGTAAATCTTTAGATGCGAAATTCTAACCTCTTGGACCCGGATTCTGATTCCTTAGACCCCAATTGTGATCCCTTAGATCCCCAATCCTAAACCTTTAGCTCAGGGATTCTGAATTTGGAGTATAAAACCTTATAACAACCATAATTTTTTGCTCGTTGTCCCGATTGGAGCTTATAATATATCGAATCGAAGCTTATTTCGGGCTCTAACTTATAACAACACTCTACTCTTGCCACTTTCAATCCTTGATCCTTTAATTGGATGCAATCATGGCTCAATGAGCATTCACTTGGACAAAACATGCCTTCTCCTAGCCTTCAATTGGATGGAACATGGCTTCTACGGACCTTCTGTTCGGTGGGATGTGGCATCTACGAGCCTTATTTATAGTTCCTCTGACTAAGTGTGATGTCCTACTTGGATGCTCGATTTAATTAAACCTTGAGTTTTAAAGTGTGTCAAGTCTAAACATTTTTAAGCTTGTAGGATCCTCATCCTAATTATGTTCTTGACTAAATGCAGCCCTTCGAAACATGTGATTCGACTTTCCTTTCGGCCCAACTTCGGGTGCATTAATCTCTCTAGGGAGTAATTCCCCTTGTCAACAAAATCATTCTTTTACTTCTTGCGTTATAAGAAACTCAATTCTGATCCTCAATAATCTCGGTGTTGGGTCATTCAAATTTAGAGCAAGTGTCTTATCTTCTTCATTCTTCTAGGACTCAAAGGCCTCAACCCTTGGGATGGAGTGATTCTAAAGAGCATCCCAATATTAGCTTTGTAGGTAAACAATAATGATGTATCCCCTGTATTTTCTTTATAAGTGGCACGATTCACCCATGATATGTGAAGTAGATAGTTTACCGAAGCATTTCTCGAATATTCGGTCCTATCCTTCAGTCCATCAAGGATTATTTACATGGCCGCCTCTGCTTGCTCATTCACTTTGGACAAGCATGAAGAAGGAATCACAGTTTTTCTCCTCATATTTTTTTAATCCTTATTGTTGAATTGATGTCCATCATTCGTTACTAGCATTCGTGGAAGTCCATATCCATGTATCACATTTTCTCATGGGAATTGTGTTGCTTGTTTGATGGTTATCATAGCTATGTGTTTAGCCTCAATCCATCTCGTGAAGTAACTTATGATTATTATCAGGAACTACCTTTGGGTGTGGGCTAGGTACATGCTTCGGGAATTCATCCTATTTTCTTCTCGTTATCTTTGTCATCGACCATCATCTCCGACCAATAGAACCCAAATAGGATACGTTCGAGTGACAACCTTGCCCCCGAGCATATCCCACAGTTTTTTTCATGTACTTCCTTCAAGGACGAATCTGTTTTTCGGGGTTTTAGTCATTTCAAATAAGGAATCACGAACTACTTCTTGCATAAAGTCCTTGCAATCAAATTGAAGCTTCAAAGCTTTTCCAATATTTTTTATGCTATTATGGCATTATCGGGTCACCGACTAGTTTCGAGTTGAGTCTCCTAGGCAACAATTCCTCACACATACTGGTGCTATCAGTTTTGTATTAGTTTTTGGGTTTTCGAGACTTAGAAGTAAAAACTTCTCGTGTAACTTTTTATCTCCTGAGCGACGACCTTCATGTTTTCCTCCCTCAGGATGTAGCATTCATTAAATAGAGTCATGGCTTCACAAGTCTCTCATATCTTGTTGTTACCTCATGCTTCGCTTTGAATTCCCCATTTACTTGAGAAATCACCAACATTTAGTCTTCACAGACTTTGAGATTCTTGACCTTCAAGGTTTCAGCAAAGCCAATTTCGGCTACTAGGGCCTCATATTTATCTTCGTTGTTCGTCATTTGAGAAATCCAATGTCAAGACAAATTCTATTATAGATCTGTTAGGATCTTGCACCACCCATTTTTTATATACATAAAAATAGAGAAGTTATTAGTCTTTGAGTGTCATGTATTTCAATTATTTGCTTGTTTCCTTTCCCTCTTGAGGTATCTCTTCCTGCCCCCGACTTCTTGGTTGTTAATGGTGCATTCTAACCATGAAATTGGTCAAAAGTTGAATCTTAATTACTATACAGGGTTATACTTGATGTCAAATTCACTGAGCTGAATTACCCATTTAATCAATTTTTTACTAGCCTCAAGGCTACGCATTGGGCCCCTTGGGGGCTAGTTTTTTAAGATTTATTCTTGCACACTTGGAAATATAATGCAATTTCCCCGCGCCATTGTCATGGCTGATGCGAACTTCTCAAGACTGGAGTTGTTCACACAAAACTTCGCTCTCTTAGTAGGTTGGTTTCTGAACCTCTATATTTTTTTCACAGGGATAAATCTCAGTTACGCAATGAAGTTTTCCATGTATAGATTCAGCACTTCTCTTGGTGTTTCGGTTATCTGCTTCTCTAATTCCTCAAAGGTTCAATTCCTCAAAGATTACTTGGCTTTTATCAATCCATAGAGAGTCCCTTACTTTCTTCAATATCATGAAGAAAAGCAAACACTTGTCATTGGATTCAGAGATGAGCCTTCTCTAAATTGCACTCATTAGTTTCTTTATGTTCATAATGGTACATAAGGGTTCCATAACCAGGATCGTTTGAGTCTTTTCAGATTTCTTCTCAAAGGCACACCTTGTAGGATTTAATATCATCTTGTGGTGCCTCAGCACTTCAAATGCCTATCGGAGGTGTTTCACGTATTCTACCTTGTCTGGGCTCTTAATTCTATTATATCGTAGACTCTCATGATCTTTCAATAGAGATGCTCAAAAATTTATTTTCTTATCTTTGATATGTAGAGTCTGCAATCTTAAAATGAAAGCAACAAAATATAATAATATTACAAAGTTAGCGAGGGGTGGTACCTTAGGAATGTCGTCCTTATAATCAGATTTTTGTTTTATGGTTTCTCGTCTGCCAAGGGCAAAATTTCTCTTTATTTTCTTCACCGTACTCCGGTTACCATCATTATCGAGTTTACATATAACCAACTCATGATCAAATCCAGGCTTATCATCTGACATCCTTGCGAACACATTGCTACTTTTTTGTAAAAAAACAATCAATTTTCCCTTCAAGGGTTCTTAAAGTGAGGCTCAAAGATAAATAACCTTATTTGGTTTTTCAGATGACAAAGGGATAAAAATAAGATCTGTTGTTGGATTTCCTCATTGCTTGTCAGTCTTTCAAAATTTCATGTCTTCTATTGGGAGGACTTGCCCTTGATTCCATCAGGCCTTTAATCGTGGAAACATATCATAAAATGCAAGTTGGGAATCAGCGAGTCCCATCTTCCAAGAATCTTTCAGAGTTTTATATCATTATGTGACGATCATCGGGTCTTCATACAGGAATTTCAACCCTTCTAAATCAAAATCATCAAAACTAGTGGTAATTTCCACTGTCGCTCCTAATGGTGTATTACTTTTCGGGCACAAGATTTCATTGAGCTTCCTGAAGTCCCATTGGTCATTAGTCTTCTAAAGATCATATTGATAACCGGCCCTTGGGGCTGCGTGTTTTTCTGGAGTTTCTTGATCTTCTCTCTTATTCTTCAAAATCTTTCATTCTATTACTTCTCTCACCATCTTGGTGAACGTGTTTAGTATCCCTTCCCGGATTGGTAGCTCAATTTTCTTCCTTAGCTGACGGCAATCGTCGACGTTATCTTCGTGAAATCTCGGATATAAATTCGTGTTCCTCTTTTCAGGGTTGGTGTGCAGTGGCTTCAGCCATCGAAAATTAATTCATCTATCTTGATTTTAATCAAGATTTGGCTTCGTGCATACTTGGTTAACTTTGGTTCTCGATTGTTCTTTCTTAGGGGAGAATTCGAGTCTCTGTTGGGGATATTTATTATTTGCATAAAACTTTTAATCCTCATTTTGCTTCTAGTTGTTACCTTCATCACCTCCTATTGGGGGTCGAATTCTTTTTCATGTTGTTTATTTTTATGTTGACATACTTGCCTTCCCACTCTTGTAACTTGTGTATGCTTTTCAGATTGGTTTTGGCCAATGACAACTTAAAGTTGACATCCTAGGCTCTTTCTTAGAAGATTCTTGACATTTTATCATTCAAGTACGTGGTGATCGGGGATTTTTTTTAAATCGGTCCAGGTCACACAAGGACTTTTTATATCCTCGTTTCATGTTCATAGGGGATGCAAAATAGCCCATGCCCTCTTGCACCATTGTCGAGGCATGCCCCCAGTGGTTTAAGAAAATGCCATGCACTTTATAAATTGTGCATTGGTTGTTGTAATAGAGATTTTGTGAACTTCCTTACGTTGTTAGCAGGATTACCGACTCTGTCATACGCACAGATAGGGGTACCTTCACCTTCCTTGAAATATAGCTATTCATAATTTCTCTCATGAAGAGATATATTGGATCATTCAAACCTTCAAGGGGCATCAAATCTTTGGGATCAACCTTTGGAAATTCTGTCTTCCTTCTTCATGGAAGACCGTTCGGACCAACTATATCAGGGAATCGACCCTCGGGGCTTCAGGGCTTCCAATTTTTTCAAGTAGTTGAGTTTGTTGTTCTCTATTCAGGTTTTTTTTCCTCCATTAAATCATGAGTTTGATGAGCCAAAAATTCGCTCTCGATCATCCTAAGCTTTCAGTGCTTAAAGCCCTCGAGGCTTGGGACATCCTCTTTTGGTCGGTCACTTCTTGGGCGTTACCTTCTTGGAGTTCCATCCTTATCACTTCAGATTTCATCATCCTCCGTATAGGGACTAGAATAATCATAAATTTTGTCATTGATTGGTTTCAATCCTTGAACGTTAGGTGGCGTTGAGCCTTTGCACGGTCGATATTAAATTCCTTTTCCTTTGTTATAATCTTTGAACCCATATCCCAAATCAATAATGGCTCGGGAAATGAAAACATTGGTAGGAAATTATTACCCTTGAGGCATGCTAGAGCTAAGGGCTCAACTACCATCTGAAGTTAAGTCTTCGACCCTTAAACTTGGGAATTCTTTCTTTCAAATTTGAGGATCTTAAATTGTCCCTTTGGGTTAAGATCGGATTTTTTCCTAATGCATCTCCAAACTTGTGAAATCTTGTTTATGTGCTCCTCATGAGCTTGAATTATTTTTCGTAATAGTTTGAGGAATCATCCCTCCACGCCCTCGAGACTGAGAACGTATTATGACAACGGGCTCTTTGCTTGGTCGTCTCCTTCGTGGCTCGGTCTTCTTACCAGATAGAGGATCATTGTCCTAGGTATTGGGATAAAAGAAATCTCAGACTCTTTAATGAATGTGGCTGAGCCCCTGCAAATACGGGGATTCGTACTCTTAGTGCATTCGATACTGAAGTTTACTCCAATCAGGTGGGTTAGCGTTCCTTCTAGACGAAAACTTAATTGTTAACATCTGAAATACGATTGGGGATTAATCCATTGGTTTTATACTCCTTGAGATTGGGAATCAATCCCTTGAGTCAGCGTTCGGGTCACAAGGGATCCCATTATTACGGGACCAGCTTCTTTATTTTGTAATTGAGAGTTGTGGCACTCTAATGGTGGAAGCGATAACTTGAGTTATAGCTGGTAGATCTTGATTGCTTTATGATTCCATATCTTTTTGGGGTTTCGGGTTTTTCGGATGTGTGCTTCATGAGCATGGATCCTTGTTAGATATTGAATGCTATGAAATGTAACATAGAGGGGATGAATGTATATCTTGGATTTTTCTTTATTTTTAAAGTTGTTTGAATTATGTTGAATGAAGTAGATAATATTTGTAGAGATATTATGTTTCACTAAATCACACAGAACACACAATATCAAAAACTCACTTAATTTAATTAATTAAGCTTGTCTTGCTACAAATCCGTGTTCTTAAGAAAATAAGAACTCATCTTCTATCTTGAGAGAATACAAGAAAAACTAGATATATTTTTCTACTTGTAAACTAAGGACCCTTGCATGTTTTATAGACTAGCAACACGGGTGTACAAAACTTGCACTAAAATGTACTAAATTAATTTCTAAAGCAATATTGTCTATTTTCTTTTCTGGAGTTAGCAAATCTGTGCAGAATCTTGTAGGTCTGTGACCACCCTTTGTCCAGTAAATCTTGGCCCTTGATCTTGTATTCTTCAAGCTGCTTTTGTAGATGTTCCAATTCAGTAAATGAATTTTTTGTTGACCGATAATCTTGAATCTTGAACTTTTCTGTATTCTGAATTTGAGAAAGTATGTCGAGATTTCCTTTTTGGTTCTGTGGAGAAGTGACATCTCGATAAATGAAGTGACTTATCGATATGTTTGAGTTCTCGACATATGTTAATGACTTATCGAAATATCTGAGTTCTCGATATATGTTGATGACTTATCGAGGTCTCTATTTCTCGATATGTAGAATGACTTGTCGACATCTTCCAGTTCTCGATAAGCTTTTGACTTGTCGACATCTCGAGTTCTCTACATGAAGAATTTAACTTGTCAATATCCCTGAGATCTCTACATGCATAATTGACTTGTCGATATCTCCAGTTCTCTACATCTTCATTTGACTTGTCGATATCTCTAAGATATCTTCATGCATTTGACTTGTCGATATCTCTGAGACTTCTCTATAGGTCAATTTGGACTTCTCTACAAGTCATTTTGGACTTCTCGAATGACTTCTCAATATACTTTGATCTGTGACTTGTCGATATGTTGACTTAGAATATCTTTCATAAAACGGTATTATTCAACTCCAAGCTTCTACATCTTTTCTCTGAGGCATGATCATGGCTTGATCTTCTTCCAGAGTTTATTCCTTAGCTTGAAACTGTTCATGGAAAAATCTCTCAGTCTAATCTACTAAACATTTTTATATACTCAAGGAATATAATTATAAAATACAAATATTGATTATCAAGCAACTTAATCTTAGAACTGTCAATTTGACTTAGTGTTGTTATTATACAGGCATGTCTTGCACAACAATCTCCCCCAATTTGTGAGAAGACTGCTTATCACAAATTCATGCCTAATAAGAAGACTAACCCCAAGCTAAAATTAAATACAAAAAATTGACAGATTGAATAAGATTTACATTGTTTATACATTGGTCAATTACATCAGTTTAAAATTACAAGCATCAGGTGAATTTCTCATAACCAGATTATTTCCTAATGAGGTCCTTAAGATTTACCAGCACTTAAAGTTCTTCAATAATTTATGTCCCTCTTAAGGCTTCCACCAGTTTGAGCCATTCTTCTAATGAGTAATTGTTGAGATAATTAACCCTAAACCTTGAAAATCTGCCAACTTGAATGTTCAGAAAATGTCCATCTTTTGAAATTCTACTCAACCCCCTTGCCTTGAGTTCATTTTATCTTTGTTCAAATATTTCAATCTCCTTGGCATATTGCCTTTCCCTTTCTTCCCTCTCAACCTTTATTCTTGAATGCCTTTCATCCATTTCTCTCAGCCTTTGAGACATCACAACCTTCCACATTCTTGTACTAATATCCCTATCCTTCCTCAAGCTTATCACTCTCTTCAATTCTGTGGTTAAAAATGTTTCCATTACCTCTCTGCTTAGAAAAATGAAGGAGCCATCCAAGTAGTAGATTATGACTTCTCTCAGAGAGACAACCCAAACTGTGACTATCTCCTCAGCTAGTTGTTGGTGATAGTCATCATCTGTTATGCTCCCAGTTATAAATAGAAAACCAGCTTGATTGAAGCAGTTCCAAATAGCACCAGCATTACCTTTAATTTTCTTTACTTTTCTCCCAACAGTTTTGAAGTGAGTCTTGATTGGAGGCTTGAATAAAGGTAGGTTTGCAATTTTCTTTAAAGAGACTTGGCTGGATATGATTGGTATTTTGAGTAAGGAATTTACAGTTTGTTTATAAAGATATTTGGGCTTTGAGGTTGGAGTTTGTTAAGTGTTTGACTGGCTAGGTTTGAGGTTTGAGTTATAGTGATTTGAATTTCGTGGACTTTCTGCTATTTTGTTCCTTAATCTGCATCCTTCTTTCTTTTATTATTATCATCTTTCCCTTCATTTTCTTCCTTTTCTTTATTCTCAACCACCTTGCTACCAGCTACTTTGCTAGACTTACTTGGATTTGAGCAAGAAGGTTTCATCTTTCTTCTGCTCATCATCATCCAAGTCATCTCTAGTGTTGATTTGAGTTTTGGGCAACATGATTTCAACATTTCTCAGATATTTACTTAAAATATTAATCATCTATACATCTTTAATGCTCTTTTTCTTCTTGTGTGCTTCAATTATGTCTCTAATATCATGATCAATCTTAAGTTTCCCATAACACAATATTTGAGAATCATCAACTGTTTGTATTTTTTGGTTGTAGAGCGGATGTTGGCCACCCCCTTACTAAGTTGAAGATAGGCTTCAGAAAATGCAGCAATTTGTGCCTTTTAAAGCTCTCCAAGTAGTTGAGTGTCCTCTGAAATCACCCCGTTGACTTTATCAATGATGACATCCATCTCAGATGCTCTCTTGGATTGAAGATTTGAGAGAGACACCTACACACACATGTCTACACCACAGTCATTGACATTGGCAACTCTCCTCTTTTCTCTGAAATTTCCATTTATCACTAACACCACTCTCAGAAAGTTTATGTTTTTAAAAAAAGCCCTTTTGTATGTGATGTAGTTGTTGTTTAGAGAAACTCTCAGTGTTGTAAGCAATTCATTGAACTCCTTGTCAAGGCAAGGTCCTTCTGCAGCCAGCTGAAGTCTGTCTTTACTAACATCATGTTTATCTTGAGTGGTTTGGCTTGTGGATTTTAGCTTGGTCACCATTTCTCCCTTTGTCTGGTTAGCAAACATAGTGATTGAAGGTAGAGGGATATGGGATCTGAAATATTGAGATGTTTCTGGCAGAGGTACATTTAAAGTTCCCATGATAGCTCCCAAAGAAACTGAGGTTTGCATTTGGAGATGCTTATGGGAGTCTACCAAGGACTTAATGTCCTATTGTTGAGATTGAACCAGAGTGGTGAGAGCATTGACTTGAGCTGAAAGAGAATCATTTGAAGCTTGAAGAGATGAGACTTTTTATTACAGAGACTGGATTTACAGATTGGTGGATGTGGATGGTATGGATTATGAGCTATGAGAGAGAGAGAGGTACCAAATGTGGCATGAACTGAATTCTTAATTTCCTCCATCAAAAGGGCTGAAGGCTCATATCTTGCTTGGTGAAGTTTCTCCAACTTGAATTTTGTGTCATTGTTGCTTTTAATTTTCTGTTGGACAACCTCAGGCAAGGTAATAAATGATTGCCTTAGATTTTTTATATTGGTCTTTACACCAGTCAAGCTGAAATTTGCCATCTTTTCTGAAATTTGTTGAATGTCTTCTTGATCTCAATCTGAGATGGCAAAAGTGCATCAATTTTATCTATAAACATCTTCCTGATCTTTTCTTAATGTCTACCCAGACTCTGTTCCAATGCTTTACCAATAAAGTGGAAAGCCTTTTGTTGTGCCTTGTAGACCTCTGTAATAACATCATACACCTCCTTTGGAGTGAGGGCCTTGCTATTGCTACTTAAAATAGTGATATATTCCTCCCTGAATCTAGCCAAGGCCTCATCCATGGTAACACTAAAATCTTTAGACAACCAGGCATCAACATTTCCATCCTGCTCAGCTTCATTAGCTATCTTAGCCTATCCATCTTTAACTTCTTCTTTATATGACAACAATATGGCTTGATAATCCTGATTAGACATGTCTGTGGTGAGTAGCTGTTGGGTAATATTTTCTAGTCCTGTCAGTTGGTCTACTAGAAGATCATTCATTATATTTGGTTGAGCCTCTGCATCCCGTTGCCATTGAGATATTAAGGGTGAGGGTTGATGTTGGGTGTTTGAAGTGTGTTAGGTCCCGAATTATCGTAGAAGGGGGGTTGAATACGATAATCACTAAATTAAAAATTCTTTCGAATCTTTAGCGGATAAAATATTTAGTGCTCGGTTAGTGGTTTCGTGTTCTTGAGAGGAATAGTGTTTGGAACGATAAAAACGAGGAACACAAGATATTCGGAGAAATATATATTCGTTTATAAATCCACGAGGGTGTTGCTACACTCCGGTAAATAAATTAACCAGCTACAATCTAAGAACAATAAAGTTTCTAGTTACTACAAAGATTTACAAATCAAATCCTATACAATAATCTATCTTTTGTTTGTACTAGGATTTAATTATCGGGTAACGATTATAATACCCCTAAGAATATACAAGAGTTAAATCGGGCATTATAACGTTACTCCGGTGAGAAGTTAAACCGATATTCAAGTAGCTTGAACTCCTCTATAAATCTCCGCTTCTTGTTTTATTAGCTCTCTTTTTGTTGGAGAAGAAGATAAACAGTTCTTTTTTGATCTGCTACAAAGTGTAGACTTTATACACAATAAAATTGTGTGGCTGAGGTTGAGTGGCTTCTGTGGCGACAAGTCCTTTCTGTGGCGACAGGAGCTCTATGGCGACAAGGGGGATCCAGGAGAGTTGTGTGGCGGCACCTTATTCACTAGTATAAGTACATGTACTTAGTTAATCTTACACAAAAAACAATACAAGTATTACCTATTGTGGCGACAAGGGGAGAGTGCAGGAGGGGGGAGTTCCTCTGTGGCGACCAAGTACTACTACTAGTACTTATTTACTTAACCAAACTTATGTACACGTTTTGGTTTCTTTTTATTTGATTTTCCTTTGTTTTTCTTTTCTTTTGTTTTTCTATTCTTTTCGTTTTCATTTTCTTTTTCTTTTTAAATTTAAATTGTAATTAAATTAATTTATAAATAAACTTAAATACAACTTATATAAATATACTAATTTAGATTTATAAAATAAACTTATTTAAAGTTTATAAGATAAATCAATTTAAGTTTATTAAATAAATTATATAAAATCCACTAAAAAAATTTATTTAATTTACCAATTAAACTTTAAGCTTCGCCAGTCCCCTGAGCTGTTTAGCTTTGTACCCCGCGCACCTCTTCTCGTAAACGTTCAATCCAAGTACGTTGCTCAACTTAACAATTCTTCTATAAATAATACCCAGATTCCTTTCACGAGCTGTTGACGCCTAGTGCAACTGGTCTGGTTCACAGACGACTAACCCCGATTCAGGTCTTCGTATTATATCCTTGATTACATTGTTAAGCTTGCCTCAACTTTATTACTTCGAACAATGACTGTCAATAAATGATTGTACTTTCACTGGAATCCTTTCTGGTACTTTAGACAATGTCTTCATTAACCTCTGTCTATACCCTGTCTTCAACTCTTCAGATTCCTATGCTTCGAACATTGTCTATCAACAATCAATGCCAATACACTAAAATCTTCCGGTAGCACTTATATACTGAATCTTCAACCTTTCTGAAACCCTGAAGGTCTTTAACCTTTGTTCTTCACTGAGGCATGATCATATTAATGAACTTCTTTCAGTGACCTGTAGACAGACTTCAGGCTTTCTTCTAATCTTCTGATTCTTTGTATTTGCCTTATCTTCATTTTCCTGATTTCTTGTGTAGACGTAGTATTATTAACCTGTCATGTTCTAGTGTTGTTATCGTGTTGAGTTATCACGTAACTGTTCATACAGCTACGCAGTCTCACCAACAATCTCCCCTATTTGATTGTTAAACTTAACAAACAAATTAAATAGAGAGGATAACTCAACTAACAACTAGAAAAAGTAATGTACCAGGACTTGTAAATAATGCTACTGGTTTTCTGGATCAAATACTGCATTTCCAGATTTCTTGAGTAACTGAAATGAAAGATGCTTGTTCCTCTAGCACTAAACTGATCTTCAAGTAGTTTCATCTTCATTTCCTTGTTTCTTCAAATCTCTGCCAGATAATACTTCTCAGTCTTGAAGTAATCATTAGCAGCTTTTTTTGTACAACCATATTTCCTGTTGAGAAGCGCATATCTCTCTTGCTTCTCCCCTTATGAGAATCAACTGCTTAAAGGAGATCACCTTCGTCTACCACCTCTCCCGTATAATAGGATCCGTAGATAAGAACTACTGGTACTCCCCTTTTGGAAAACAACTTCTTCCCTTATGAAGAATAGTGATGAACCAAACCACTTCTTCTGATCTCTAGGAAATCACCTTGTATTTACCACCTCTCCCGTACAATAGGATCCGTAGTTACAAACAACAATGGTGTGGTGTAGTGTACATATGCTTTACCTTTTTCCTCCTTCCTGTTATTTCTCCCCCTTAGTTGAGGAATCCTCCAAACTATTATATAAGCTTTTATCTCCCCCTTAGAGAAGGAATGTATGATGTTGTCTGAAAGAGTTCTCATATGTTACTTGGTTGGAAAAGAAATAACAAGTCATAGTCTGATCAACCATGTCCCTTTAAATGCTGCAAGAATGACTTCACTATTGATCATCATGTTCACCAATCTTCCCAACTCCTTATACCTCCCAAATGTGAGATCACCGAGTGTTACCAATTGTGAGCTCCCAAAGGTCCCGAAGTATTCTAATCCAATCTGTAAATGTTAGGTTCCTAAGAGTTAAGTTCCAATCGTAAACAGAATCGAGACCCGAAGTATCAAGAACCATATTTAGGGATAGGGAATGGGATATGGTGTTTCTGTCTTTCTTCCTCACTGTGAGTGTGTGATTCTGTTTTGTGTACCTCACAAGTGTTTCACTATTCTCTCCACTCATGTTTAAACTCATTCTCACAAGTGTATCACTCCTCTCATAGCTCCAAAATCTAGCTATACCTGTAAGGAAAATCACCTTATCCATCCTTAAGGAGGTCACATGTGGTGCAATGGGATTCGCAAATCACCATCCTTGTTAGACTCGTCAGATGAATCTGAGTCATAATCTACAAGTTGCTAGTTTCCCTTTTAGGGTTCCAGGTTTGAACTCTAGGAAGGTAAATAATGATCCAAAAAATTTAGCTTAAAGATCAAAGTTCCCTTCTAATGTGAAGACATTTCCTTGTGACTCATCAGGTAAGATCTGAATCATTATCGACAAGTTTCCGATCTGCACCTATGTCAGATCCACTATCCGCAGATGCATCCAGGTTTATTAGTCCTGGGGAGGTAGACACTGACCACTGACATATGGCTATTAGATCAATATCCTCTCCTAACACCTGTAAAGGCAATTGGTCCATTTGAAGAACCTTGAACAATTGAATCTGACCGTAAAATGGTCGAAACTCTTATTTCCGTCAACTCATCCTTTGTGTGTGTAACCTTTCCTTGTGCATCAAGAATTCTTTATGTTTGAGGTGGTGACACTACATCGGATACCCTGGCCGACAGGCGAATTTCAATAGACGCACCCTGTTGAGAGGATGAATTTAGTAACTGTTTTAGTGCCTTTTCAGCCATTACATCTTTTTGAGAAGATGTATGGGAGCTAGCAATCGTCTTGTTTTAAATACTACTCATCTTTGTAGGAGACAGAGCTGCTGGGTTGATGTCAGAACCTTCCTTATGTGGTGCACCAAGGCACTTTCTCCCTCACGCATATTCATACTTCATTTTAGTGGTAAGTGAGTGTTGGTTGGTTCTGTTTCTGTGTTTATCTTTACAGTCTGGGATAGAAGTTATGGGTTTTCAACCTCATGACTATCAAATGAAAGAAGGCCATTGGAGGCTGAACCTATATCACAGAACATATGGCAATATAGAGATAAAATGCACTTACGATCTATAATGAATGAAAATTATGCATTTAATCTTTTGAGAGAAATGATGTACAATAGTGATTTCACAAAGATTTTAATGAAAGAAGAAATCACCAATGTAGAAAGAAGTTTGATTTTACTCTTAAAACTGTTCGAGAGCACAAGTCTGTTTTTATGCATAAAGATAAATAATCATGTCTTTTAATATGAAAAAGACACAGACTCATGACCTAGCAGTATTAAGAAGTGAAAGAAAGATTTTGTCTTTCAATTTGAATGAGTTTTTGTAAAAGCATTGATCACTTAGGGTAAAGTCTAAGCAATTCTCATTCATATCAAAAGCTCCATAATCTATCTTTATAAAATTATTACCAACAACATTGTGTATTGATAAATAATCTTAATAAGAATGACTATGCTGGTGATTTCAAATTGTAGTGAATCTGTCAGATATAGTAACTCATATAAATTCACTAGAACTTAAAGTCTCACAATTATCTGCAACAAAATATTAATAATATATCATTTACTGATACTTGTCAAGTACTTTGGATACCAATATTTATGTTGCATCCTATTTTAAATATTAAAATAAGATATCAATGAATTAAATACCAATTATCTATCAAAAAGACATCAGCATTCAATTTCATATATCATACAATTGTTAACTCCTAACAAATGTAGTATCTCAAACAATATTGGTTCGATAAATAAAGCAACATTGACCAACATTGACTTGTTTACAATCTTAGAAAAATATTCTAAGTTTTATATACTTTGATCCATTGAGTATTGTATCTATTATCAAAGTATTTAGGAATTTGCAAATAAGTATAAAAAATTATTCTAAGTGAACAACATATGGTTACTTCTAATAAAGCAAAATCTTCATTGACCATAGTTGTACTTCAAGAGATATTTTTACACTTTTTATATTAGTATAAGTGAATGAGGATAAGCATTGATTACTTAGAGGAGTTCTAATTAATGTCACAAATATTAATACTCCACAATTAGTTCATAGTTAAACTCTTAACTAAATATCATTAATTGATATAAGTCATAAACTACACACAACTAATCATGCTACAATTATGATTCTGATTTCAGTGAATTCTTGAGATGTAAACATTACTAAATTCACTAAAACCAAAATCTCATAATTAACTTATAACACACAAGTTACAATTAATATACTAGATATCAATTGTTGACAGATTTAGTTATAATCAATCATGCTGCTTATTTATTTTAAGTTAGTTTGAATTATGGAGAAAATAAAACCATTGAATTGCTTCAATTTCCATAATCCAAACTACCCAAAATAAATACTAAATAAATAAATAATAAATATCTATTAGTTAGATACTAGCACTTAAATATTTTCATAATTATTCTTGAATAATCACCAATAGGATGTATGACTTATATACATGGCAATCACTCTCTGGATAATTAGTAATTTTAGAAATACTTTCTAAGCATATAAAATATTGAGAGTTTTATACACATGACTTAGAAAATACTTCAACTTTTAATATCAGTGATTTAAGAAATAAGCATTGATTACTTAGAACAAAAATTCTAAATAATATCACTACTACTAAAAGTATCACAATTATTCGTACAAGATACAAATAACTATGTTGCATATTATTTTAATATAAATTAAATTATGAGACTGATGTGGAATGGAATTGTCTATAGTAATAATTTAAATCAATTAAAATAGTATTCAAACTTAATGCTATAATACTTAACTACCACGAATGTATATGATATTGTAATCATGATAATCAAGATAGTAGCACCAAGTACAAGGTACCGGATTACTAATAAATTCACAAGTCCTTTAAATATTGAAGATTTAATACTTGTGAACTTATATTAAGAATTCCTTACAGATGGGATTTCCAACTAATATGTAATGAATGATATCCCACACTTACAAACCAGTCATGAAAAATTAACTTTATCAATTGATTTAATAACTGTTTCTGTCAGTAACTCTTAAACTGAAAGACATGCTCTCGAAAGAAATGATACTTGGTTTGAAGGTTCCTTGTCAAAGAGTGTTCACAGAGTTGTTGGAGTTGAGGTTGTTTCTTATCATAACAAGAAATCAATCTTCTTCCACGAAGTTGACAGCTTCCTGAGATGCTTCTCCTGTCACTTATGTTGACAGCTTCACAGATGCTTCTCCGTCTTTCTTACAACCTGCATAATCGGTATCTATATAGCCAAACATGTTAAGCACAATATCTTTAGGGTACTTAACTCCAAGAGTTGGTAGTCCCTTAAGATATCTAATAATCTTGTTAATAGCTATACGATTGGATTCTCTAGGATCTACTTGGAACCTTGCACATTGGCGTCTTGAGAACATTACATGTTGTCTATTAGCATTTGAGTACAAGAGTGAGCTCGTCATACCTCTATAGCTTGTCATTATACCTGAGTTGCACTGATCAAGCTTTAGTGGTTTCTGTTGGTAAGTAGTCTTGGCATGTTCAGAATCTTCTAAATTTTACATCTTCAGAAGATCCTTATACTTACTCGTATTGCCATCATCCTTTTGGTTTACTTGTGCTCCTAAAAGAATTGTTCTTTTGGCTTGCTTGAGCTCCTAAAAGAATTATCCTAATGGCTTGCTTGAAGTAATTCCAAAAAGAATTATAACCTTTCCAACATGCTCCTCCATACCTACTTTGCAATTACTTAGCAAATAATCTTGCACAAGTTTTTGTTAGTAGACCAACATATAACATTATCATTATATCAGAGCACATATATAACATTATGTTTGTGCCTAGTGATGAGAGAGTTATTAATATGACGACTCTACTAGTTCATATTAAACTGTAACTTCAGTTAGAGTGCCATACCATGTCCTTGATGATTGCTTGAGTAGTATACTAGTTCATACCAACCTGAAGTGAGCTTGTGAAGAAGAGATATACGTAGTCCAATAGGTCTGCAACTGTAAAGTCCATGAACTGTTGTGCATTGACTTCCTCTTTTGACTCACCAACCAGGAGTGCACTTGTACACATCTACTAGAGTCCAATTCTAAGTGTAATGTGTATCAGGTGCCTGATATGTCATAATATCCTCAAGTCTCGTCACTGGTGCTATCTGTTAGATACTGCTTCCTGATAATAACCTAGCATCCAGTTTGGCCTTATCCCTCGTAACAATGCCATTGTCATCCAGTTTGACTTCTGGTTATCCTTGTACCAATAACAATATTTTCATTTGGTTTGGATACCAGCTTCCCTACAATCTGCTTGCTGACTGGTTGAGTTCATCTTGCTTTACAATCTCCCAATCAATCCGGATCTATCAGAGCTTTTATAACTTTCTTAGTTTCTTCTTCAGATAGAAAACTAGAGAAATAATCATTCGCACTCAGTAGCCCTGCTAATCATTACTCCACCATCTGGATCACTTAAAAACTAGACTCTGGGAATAATATTAATATCAAACCCTTTGTCTCAGCAGATATGTTCTTTAGTGTCCTCTGATTTTCAATGTTGTGTTGTGTCTGACTAGTTGATCCTTCTATTGTTCCCCCTAAGCTGTTGCTGGGATTTCCTGAAAATTCTTATCCTTGCTGTCTGGCTTCATTGAAATAATGAATTGTGTTATACACTGCCATTCCACTGCTTGGATATGAATCATCAATACCATCAATTTTACTTTTAACAGCTTGGAGCATGGAGTTGTTGAACTGTGCACTTGGACTGACTATCACCTTCTGTTGATCAACCACAAATGCCCTGTAGGTTGTAGACTCCACTGGGTAGCCATGGAAAATATCCAAACTTTAGAACATTCTCTCCAAACACTTTGAGGTTATCCAGTGTTTGCTTCTGTTGGCCATTAACTCATTAGTGGTCTTCATGTATACATCCAGATCAAGGCTTGATCTTATGTGTTGCAAACTGTTTTGACTGCTCCAGCCCTTTGGTATTTAGAAAGTCTTGATTAGATTGATATTTCCCTTGTAGCTTTAATTAAGTTCTAGTTCTTCCTTTGTACCACTCCATTCTGACACGGAGCTCCCAGTGTTGAATATGTCTCTACAGTTGCTTCCAGTTTGATCTCCTGATATGATCAATCACCATCTGTGATGTCTTGTCTTGAGAATGCACGAACAACAACTTTTTGTTAAGAGTAGTCAACCACCATCACTAAGATATGCATTTACTTTGATGTGATGTTGTCCTTGACTCCACTTTCTGACATGCCTCACATTTATCGTCTTCTGAATTTCAGATGAGGCAGTCATCTCACTAATCCCTTTTCACAAAAGAGTTCCTTGTGTTGATGTTCAAGGTGAGAGCTTCTAACTTACTCTTAATCAGATCAAGCTTCTCAATCTTTCTGCTTCAGATAAGATACTAATCCTTCATTGAATTGACATTTTGTCCTTTGATGCAGAACTGTCTGATAAGAGGATTTGTGCCTTGATTCTCCAGCAAGAAGTTGCTTCAATTGTTATCAATGACTCCAATTATTAGTTGTTATCAGTGATAGCAATTGTTGAATCCATGATAACATCCCTTTTCTGTATAGCTTGTCCCGTAATGAAAACCTTTGTTGTCATCTCCAAAGATTACTGACGGAATAGCTTTTGTTGATCACATTTGATTGTGAGGCTCTTTCTTTGATCATGTGTCTTGAGTATTAATTACCAAAAATACATATGAATCAGTTGACCTATTATATCCTGCACTCACAAATGGATTAACAGTTCTTGGTACCCAACTTATCAGTTTGGGTCCAGTTGGATTAGAGATATTATTATAATCAGAGATAACAACAGCTGCAACCTTATCATATTAATTCTTATCTTTGACTGACCATTTTCTCCATCTTAATACCCTTGACATATTTGTCTCTAGGCTAGGGGAAAATGATTCCAACCTTACATAAGGAGGACTAGCAGTATTTGCCCTATTGTAATCATAAACATGCTTTTTCTATAATTAATGCAAGTACTAAGAGATGCATTCATGGCATAAAGAATAAGCAAGCATTGTGTTGGGAATACATGGCATTCATTTAGAAACATTATGCATAAGCATTAAGCAAGACAGACATGATATGGAACAAACAGAATTAACAAATAAATCACTAATTATATCTAGTCCAATCTTGTTGATGAATCTCATCTAGTTATCTCAATCCAATTATAAACTAAAACATCTTAACAAACAGTTCAAATTATATGGATAAATCACATTGTAATAGAATACAGAAGATAAGCATAAACAAAGGTCTTATATGCTGGAAAAACTATACCTCACTGAAGCAATTAATTATGTTCAACAAATATTCAAACACATTTTTAAGATCATCTAAAGTAACATGCACAAGTTAAACATCAATCCTAGTTAACAGAGAATAATCTAGTGAACTAGTTCGGCATTATCTATGTGTGATGTTATCATGCTTATGCCAGTGTTAAACATTTAAATACTATGATCTTATCATGCATTGAATATTAAAAACAAAATATTGCAATGATTCAAGAATTGAAACCTGAGATATGTGAGTTGAACCATCTTCAGAGATTGCTATGAAAGCAAGATATTCATGATTCTCATCATCTGATCCATCTCAACTCTTTCCCGTGCACTATAAGTTTTGACTGGCTGCTTCCCTAAGAAAACATTCCACCTTTGTCTCAACTCTTCAACTGAATCCCTACTCATCCTTGTTTGTCAAGCTTCTTTTTCTGTTGTAGCAAAACCCCTGATAGTTACTTGACACATATGTCTTGTCATAACTGTAGCCATCAAATCTTGTATTTGTCCCAATCTCAGTCTTGTAATCACCTCTTGAACTGACTTTGTAAGAATCTCTGCTTCTGAATAGATAGGCTTGATCTTTGGATATAGCTTATGTACTTCTTGTGAATCTGATGCGACTAAACTTCCCTGACAAGTGAAACACTGCCCTGACGTCTAGTCCCTCAAGTACTTCTACCTGAGCTTCCTTTGATTCAGCTATCAGTAACTCTTGCACTCTGTCCCGAGATTCCAACTATACTGCATGTAACTGAGATATTTGTTTGTCCCCACTATTCTCTCTGACCTCCACAATTCCTGTTCTCTCTGACCTCCACAATTCCTATTTTCTCTGATCTCCACAACTCCTGCCTGTATGATCTCCACTTTAAAAGCCCGTAGGAATCCTGAGTCTACCAATACTTGAGTACCCTTAATTTAATATTTAAGAGAAATTTAAATTTCCAATATTTTTAATTTTTTTAGAAAATAAATTAATCAAAAATAAATATTTACGTAAAATCTAATTTTCAAGAATTCCGAATTTTCTTAAAATTAAATAAAATATAAATTATTATTTAAGAAGAATTTAAATTTAAGAATTTAAAATTTTATGGAAAAATAAATAAATCAGAAATAATTTAAATTAAGAGGTTACAATTTTTTTGCAAACTGTGGCGACTAGTAGGCTATGGCGACGAGTTGTCTATGGCGATCAAAGAGAATCCAGGCTGTGGCGACTACATGTTTTAATATAAATCGCCTTATAGAAACTAAAAGAATAACCCGGCTGTGAAGTGTCCCTGTGGCGATCGAACTGGCTGTAATAGCTTCTATTCGCGGCTGACTTAACTTTATGGCGACGTGGCTGTGACGACATTCCTTTGCTGAGCTTTTGTGCGTGAAGAGTTGCTGAGTTTCAACTGCCGCGCGTGATATGCAGTTAACCGAGAGCTTCCCGGGCGCGTGACTTCACCGTGCTGCCGCCCAGGGGACTTGTCTACATGCGCGTTGGATACCGACGCGAACAAGAGGCTGCTAATAAACAAAACGTCCTTTGTTTTGAGCGCGTGTAACCAGACAACTACTGCTGCCCAGGTTATCAAATGATCAAACATTCAATTTGTGGCAGCTAATTCCTTCATAATTTGAGCTGATTGCCGAGACAAAATTGGCAGCTAATTAATCAACACAGAAAAACAAATCTGGCAGCAAAAATATCCGTAAAATAAATTAAATTACAAACTCTTATTTACAAAAATTTAAATAATAAATTAATTTAAATCAAATTTATAAAATAAATTTATTTAAATTAAGTTTATAAAATAAACTTATTCAAGTTTAAATAATAAACTTACTTAAATTAAATTTATAGAATAAATTTCCTAAATCAAATTTATAAAATAAATTATGTAAATTCAAATTAATAAAATAAATTTATTTGAGAATCCTGATTTGTGTATCAATCAGTCAGCTCTGATACGATAATCACTAAATTAAAAATTCTTTCGAATCTTTAGCGGATAAAATATTTAGTGTTCGGTTAGTGGTTTCGTGTTCTTGAGATGAATAGTGTTTGGAAGATGAAAACGAGGAACACAAGATATTCGGGGAAATATATATTCGTATATAAATCCTCGAGGGTGTTGCTACACTCCGGTAAATAAATTAACCGGCTACAATCTAAGAACAATAAAGTTCCTAGTTACTACAAAGATTTACAAATCAAATCCTATACAATAATCTAGCTTTTATTTGTACTAGGATTTAATTACCGGGTAACGATTATAATGCCCCTAAGAATATACAAGAGTTAAATCGGGCATTATAACGTTACTCCGGTGAGAAGTTAAACGGATATTCAAGTAGCTTGAACTCCTCTGTAAATCTCCGCTTCTTGTTTTATCAGCTCTCTTTTTGTTGGAGAAAAAGATAAACAGTTCTTTTTTGATCTGTTGCAAAGTGTAGACTTTATACACAATAAAATTGTGTGGCTGAGGTTGAGTGGCTTCTGTGGCGACAAGTCCTTTCTGTGGCGACAGGAGCTCTGTGGCGACAAGGAGGATCCAGGAGAGTTGTGTGGAGACACCTTATTCACTAGTACAAGTACATGTACTTAGTTGATCTTAAACAAAAAACAAAACAAGTATTACCTCATGTGGCGACAAGGGGAGAATGCAGGAGGGGGAGTTCCTCTGTGGCGACCAAGTACTACTACTAGTACTTATTTACTTAACCAAACTTATGTACACATTTTGGTTTCTTTTTATTTGATTTTCCTTTTTTTGTTTTCTTTTGTTTTTGTTTTCTTTTGTTTTATTTTTCCTTTTTCTATTTTTTTTCCTTTCCTTTTCTTTTTGTTTTCTTTTTGTTTTCTTTTTCTTTTTAAATTTAAATTTTAATTAAATTAATTTATAAAATAAACTTAAATATAACTTATATAAATAAATTAATTTAGATTTATAAAATAAACTTATTTAAAGTTTATAAGATAAATCAATTTAAGTTTATTAAATAAATTATATTAAAGTCCACTAAATAAATTTATTTAATTTACCAATTAAACTTTAAGCTTCGCCAGTCCCCTGAGCTGTTTAGCTGTGTACCCCGCGCATCTCTTCTCGTACTTTAACAGATAAACGTTCAATCCAAGTCCGTTCCTCAACTT
Organism: Apium graveolens; assembly: GCF_009905375.1. Taxonomy (NCBI): domain Eukaryota; kingdom Viridiplantae; phylum Streptophyta; class Magnoliopsida; order Apiales; family Apiaceae; genus Apium; species Apium graveolens. The sequence continues at coordinate 117,920,269 of NC_133656.1, forward strand.
AACAATTCTTCTATAAATAATACCCAGATTCATTTCACGAGTTGTTAACGCCTAGTGCAACTGGTCAGGTTCACAGACGACTAACCCCGATTCAGGTCTTCGTATTATTGCCTTGATTACATTGTTAAGCTTGCCTCAACTTTATTGCTTCGAACACTGACTATCAATAAACGATTGTACTTTCACTGGAATCCTTTCTGGTAATTTAGACAACGTCTTCATTAACCTATGTCTATACCCTGTCTTCAACTCTTCAGATTCCTATGCTTCGAACACTGTCTATCAACAATCAATGCCAATACACTGAAATCTTCCGATAGCACTTGTATACTGAATCTTCAACCTTTCTGAAACCCTGAAAGTCTTTAACCTTTGTTCTTCACTGAGGCATGATCATATCAATGAACTTCTTTCAGTGACATGTAGACAGACTTCAGGCTTTCTTCTAATCTTCTGATTCTTTGTATTTGCCTTGTCTTCATTCTTCCTGATTTCTTGTGTAGACGTAGTATTATTAACCTATCATTTTCTAGTGTTGTTATCGTGTTGAGTTATCACGTAACTGTTCATACAGATACGCAGTCTCACCAACAAAGTGTTTAGGTTTGGTGTTTGGTGAGATGTGTTTGAGGTAGAGGGTATAGAGGTAGGAACATCACATGTGAAAAAATACACGGTTGTACTCACATTTAGAACTGTGGTTGTGATAGTGTGTTGTTCACCAATTATGGAAACCTCCATTTGAATTGGAGGGGATTTGACCAGGTTACTGTCATGTACCATGATCTCAAACCCTCGTTCTTCTTGTAAAGAACTTGCACTTGAATGTGCTATACTTGTCTCCTCAATAGCTGGATCATTGGAAATTGTACTCATAGCTTCAATTGTAAGTGCAATATCAACTAGGGTTTTGAGGGGAGTTGTCCCTGCTCGAAGAACCTCCAATTGAATTGAAGAGAATTTAGATAGCTCCCCCTCAGGAGTACTACCCTCAAACCTGTGAATCTGTGAAGATTGTTGGGCACATAAAGGTGTTAGAGTATCTTGCACAGGGTCTTCATTTAAAACTGATGAAACCCATGTGTTTATGTTTGTGTTGGTGTCATCAAGATCTACCCCAGCATGTAGCCTCTCACCAACTGAATGTAGTGTCTGGGTGGTGATCACAGTTTCTTGAACCATGACACTTAATTTTGGCAAAACTTGAGATGAGGATTCAAGTTTTTCATTATACGATGAAGAAATTTATGAAATAAGATTTGTGAGATCATAATTGAGTGTTGGAAACTCCCCCTGAGTAAATGAGGGAGTTTCAAGTGATGTGCTCTCTTTGTGTGTGCAAACCAAATTTCTTCTATCACCAACTTGAGAGTGCTGAAGTTGGGGTGTAGACTCTTTACAGATTGCAATTGGGAGAATGCTTGATTTAATAACGACACCTAGTTGAGAAGATGTCTCTAGAGTCTGTTTATTTCCCTCTATTACAACTGCATCCTTTTGGGAAGATGCAGAGGTGGTTAATTGAGTGGTCAATTCACTTTTCTTTGTCTTCTTTGGCTTTCTGACCAGGTTAGACTCTAGTTGTGTTTGTTCCTCATCACTCTCAGAAATTACAATCAAGGGTGCATTCTTTCTCTTCTTTTTACTCACTCCACCTTGTTGAGAGAATAAAGTGGTTGGTTTCCTAGCTTCTAATGGTAATGAAGAAGTGGTCTCAGTTGTGGAAGGCCTGTACTTCCACTGGAACAGGAGCCATAACTGTATTAGATGTGGAACCAGACCTCATGTTAGGCACAGGATAAGGGTAGCTCCTAAATTTCTCCAACATAAAGTTAGTGACATTTAGGGCTACCTTCACCTGGTTCTTTGTAAATAGTGACCCAAATAAGGTTTTGGACACTTGATTACAATTTCCTATTTTAGTTCTATCAATACCATCAAGTAAATGTATGTCTGCAACTTTATGATTTAATATGGACATAATAAACCTAGGAAATAAAATTTTCTTACCTCTGTTGGCCAATGGCATTGTGAGCCTAGTGTTGAGTTCTTCCAGGAACAATAGCCCCACATTAATGTGCCTGATGTGAGCCATGGAAAACACCAGTTTTTGGACCGCACTGGATATATTATCATACCCAGTCTTCCTGCAGGTGAAGGCTCTAACAATTGAGTCAAACAGAAAAGATCATTCCCTCCTGAGATGCTTCTTGTTCAAGCTGGCAAGGTTGATCTTCTCATTGTAATTTATGAAATCCATAAACTCAGCTAGCTCATGTTGATTTGGCACCTCCACTATTCTTTTTGTAAGGATGCCCAATGCTTTGTTGACATCATTGGTATCAAAGTCCACATGCTTTCCCTAAATTGAACAGTTTACCACCAAGGACACTGCTTGATTGTCATACACAACAGTGTTAACCACAGCTGAGTTCCAAAACTCATTGAGCACATCCAAATATAGGATCTGATTAGCAGTCAAGGCACCTGCAAGATAGGATTCAGACAAAAACTTAACAAAACTCTTGAAGCTATCAGGAGGTTGGTTAGCATCAGTGAAAGCTAGGTAGTTGGTACCTTCCTTTGGGATAGAAGCTTTAACATTGTTTGCAGCCATTGCGAGTGTATGAATTTGAATGGGTAAGAAATTTGGGAGAGAAAGAGCTTTAAATGAGTGAGAGCGGTTAAGATTTGCAAAAGCTAGGTCAATTAAGATCTCGAAAGCGTAAAGAGAAGTTATGTCGGGATGTCTGGGTATTTATAGGAACAAACGGTTGATATTTTCTAATCAAGAAGTCACGTGAATTTGTAATTCATATTGAGATGTCACTATCCTGACTCTTATTGAGAACTAGATAGTGACTTATCGAGATGTAGCATAAATACTTAATTTGTCCTGATTGGACTGAATTATTCTATTTTTTATTGAATAAATTAATATGAAATTAGAATTGATCTTGTGTCAAAAGTATTTTACTAAAATAATTTATAGAATTAAATTATCTTAGTTCTGAGTTATTGATAAGTCTAAAATTTATATTTGTAAAGAACTCCATAAAGAAATACGTGTCGAGATCTCTACAATACTTATTGAGAAGTCACAAAGAGGCTTGTCGAGAAGTCAATCGAGAAGTCATGAAAAAGACTTATCGAGAACTCTATAGAGAAGTCTTAAAGTGACTTGTCAAGAAGTCATTTAGACTTATCGAGAAGTCATAAAGAGGCTTGTCGAGAAGTCATGAAAAAGACTTGTCGAGAAGTCTCAAAATGACTTGTTGAGAAGTCTTTTAGACTTACCGAGATCTCAGTTCTCTATATACTTTTGATCCTTTTCAGTTTTGTCTTACATTAATTTCACATATTAAAAATGTGAATCAATATTTAGACAGTTTTCTCATAATTTGAAAAAATCCAAGCTGAACAACAAAAATTGAAAAATAAATATATAGAGAATTCTGAAATATTTATAAATCATATTCCAGTTAATTTCTAATTAAATCAAATTAATTTTGATTTATAAGAAATTAATCTGCTGTAACACATTAGCTGAGTTTTTGCCTTTAAGATGAAGAATTTAACATTCCAATTTCACTAACAAGTCTAGTGAAGGTTGCTTTATCCAAAGGTTTAGTGAAAATGTCAGCTAATTATTTTTATGTTGGAACAAAAATGAGCTCAATAGTACCATTTGCAGCATGTTCTCTAATAAAATGATACCTTACATCAATGTGCTTATTTCTAGATGATTAACTGGATTAGCAATAATAGATATGGCATTAATATTGTCACACATGATTGGAATTTTGTGTAACACTAAGCCATAGTCCATTAGTTGATTTCTAATCCAAAGCACTTGAGCATAGCAACTTCCCGCAGCTTATATTTAACTTCTACTGTAGAAGTTGACGTAGATTGATATTTCTTACAATACTAAGATACAAGTCTTTGACTACGAAATTGATAGCTTCCACTAGTGCTCTTCCTGTCAACCTTGCATCTAGCAAAATCTGCATCTGTTTATCCCACGGTTATAAAACCAGTTCCCTTAGGTTACCACAATCCCAAGTTTGTTGTTCCCTTCAAATATCTGAAAATTCTATTTACTGCCATCAAATGTGATTATTTGGGATCTGCTTGAAATCTAGCATACATACATGTTGCAAACATGATGTCTGGTCTACTAGCAATTAAGTATAACAAAGATCAAATCATTCCTCTATAGCCAGATATGGCTACACTTCTTCTTTTCTTATCTTCATCTAACTTGGAAGCTGTAGACATTGGTGTAGATGCAGGTGAGCAGTCAACAAATCCAAACTTCTTCAATAAATCTTTAACATATTTGGTTTGAATGATGAAGATGCCATCACTTCTTTGACTAACTTGAAGGACAAGGAAGTAACCGAGGTCTCCCATCATGCTCATCTCATATTCATTCTACATGAGTCTCGAAAATCTTTGACACGGCTTCTCATTAGTAGAACCAAAAATAATATCATCCGCATAAATTTGAACTAGGATAATATCACCACCATGCTGCTTGTAGAATAGAGTCTTATCAATTGTGCCTCTTGTGAATATATGTTTGATTAAGAATTCTGACAGTGTGTCATACTATGCTCTAGGTGATTGCTTTAATCCATAAAGGGCCTTTAATAGTTTGTAAATAAAGTCTGGAAATTTTGGATCTTCAAATCCAGGTGGTTGTTGCACATACACTTCTTCCAATTAAACATTAAGTAATGCACTCTTCACATCCATTTGATACACCTTGAAATTAAATGTGCAATAAATGCAAGAAAGATCCTTATTGCTTCAAGTCTTACAACTGGAGTAAAAGTTTCATCATAATCAATTCCTTCTTCTTGTGAGTAGCCTTTGGAAACCATTCTTGCTTTGTTCCTTGTCACAATTCCATTTTCATCCATTTTGTTCATATACACCCACTTTGTTCCAATGATATTTCTGTTCTTTGGTGAATTGTTAACATCTGAAATACTATTGGGAATTCATCCATTCGTTTTATACTCCTTGAGATTGGGTATCAGTCCCTTGAGTCAGCGTTCGAGTCCAAGGAATCCCATTATTATCGGACCGGCTTCTTGGTTTTGTGATTGAGAGTTGTGGCACTTCAATGGTGGAAGCGATAACTTGAGTTATGGCTGGTAGATCTTGATTGCTTTATGATTCCATATCTTTTTGGGGTTTCGAGTTTTCCGGATGTATGCTTCATGAGCACAGATCCTTGTTAGATATTGAATGCTATGAAATGTAACACAGAAAAGGGGGTGAATGTGTTTCTTGGTTTTTTCTTTATTTTTAAAGTTGTTTGAATTATGGTGAACAAATCAAATAATATTTGTAGAGATATGATGTTTCACTAATTCACACAGAATACACAATATCAAAAACTCACTTAATTGTATTAATTAAGCTTGTCTTGCTACAAATCTATATTCTTAAGCAAATAAGAACTCAGCTTCTATCTTGAGAGAATACAATAAAAACTAGATCTGATTTTCTACTTGTAAACTAAGTGCATGCTTTATAGACTATCAACACGGGTTTACAAAACTTGTACTAAAATGTACTAAACCAATTTTTAAAGCAACCTTGTCTATTTTCTTTTCTGGTGTTGGCAAATCTGTGTAGAATTTTGCAGGTCTGTGACCACCCTTTGTCTAGTAAATCTTGGCACTTGATCTTGTATTCTTCAAGCTATTTTTGTAGACTTTCCAATTTAGTGAATGAATTTTTTATTGAATGATAATCTTGAATCTTGAACTTGTCTGAATTCTGAATTAGAGAAAGTATGTTGAGATCTCCTTTTTGGTTATGTAGAGAAGTGACATCTCGATAACTAAAGTGACTTATCGATATGTTTTAGTTCTTGACATATGTTAATGACCTATCGAGATGTCTTAGTTTTTTATATATTTTAATGACTTATCGAGGTCTCTAGTTCTCGATATGTAGAATGACTTGTTGACATCTTCCAGTTCTCGATATAAGTTTTTGACTTATCGACATCTCGAGTTCTTTACATGAAGAATTTAACTTGTCGATATCTCTGAGATATCTACATGCAGAATTGACTTGTCGATATCTCCAGTTCTCTACATCTTCATTTGACTTATCAATATCTCTAAGATCTCTACATGTATTTGACTTGTCGATATCTCTTAGATTTCTCTATAAGTCAATTTGGAATTCTTTATAAGTCATTTTGGACTTCTCGATATACCTTGATCCGTGACTTGTCGATATCTTGACTTAGAACATTTTTCATTGAACAACATTATTCAACTCCAAGCTTCTACATCTTTTCTCTAAGGCATGATTATGGCTTGATTTTCTTCCAGAGTTTATTCCTTAGCTTGAAACTGTTCACAAAAAAAATCCCACAGTCTAATCTACTAAATATTTTTACAGACTCAAGGAATACAATTACAGAATACAAATATTGATTATCAAGCAACTTAATCTTAGGATTGTCAATTTGACTTAGTCTTGTTATTATACATGCATGTCTTGCACAACAATCCACTTTTTTATGATTTGAGGGTTCATCCCTTTAAGTTTTCGGGGCTAAAAATGTCGTTTAACAACAGGTTCCTTCCTCGGTCGCACCCTTATTGGGGTGATCTCCTTATCATGTAAACAATCACTATTCTCGATAAGGGGATCATAAAAATCATAACTTTTCCCTTCAATGAAGTTTAGCCCTTACAAATAGTGAGGTTCGTACTCCTCATCTACTAGACTTGCGTTCCTCCTCAAAATTCTACATCTCATAAGGTGGGTGATCATTCACCCTTGAGGGAAGCACAATTATAATATCTGAAATTCGGGTGTTCATTAGTGAGAGTACCATCTATAGTTTGGGACTCTTCCCTTAATTATGCATCCCTTGAGGTTGAAGACTGTTCTTTGGATTAGCAGTTAGGTAATGGGGATCTCCGTCCCTGAGAGATCAGTCCCTCAGATATTGAGGTTTGACTGTGATGGTATCTCAACGGTGAATTTGACGATGTACATCACAACTGGTGGTGTCTCGCTGCTTCTTCGTGCTCTCATAGCTGTCGTCATGTTTCCATAGATGGCGCCAAATGTTGTGGATAAAAAATATAAATTTATTTATTGCTTGTATTTAATGCAAGGGTTTGATAAGTTTCAACATTTAATGGCTGCGATTGGGTTTCGTGACTTAAATATTCCCTCACAAGATGCCTATGTACCTTGGTGTATACCAAGGATCAAGCCAAAACGTAGTTTTTAGTATTGCTTGCCCTCGGGGCTATGCGGCAAGGGCACACCAAGGATGAAGTGACTTTAATATCCTTCGAGTACTGAGTCTAAAACGTCATTCTAGGTAATGGCCTTGTGGCTTGTAGGATGCCTTCGCGGCTTCGTGTAGCTTAGAGATGTGTTTAGGATGTAGTTTCATGGTGGTGACGTATGAAGCTCTTGTCCAAAATGTTCCCCTGAATTTGAGGGGGTAAGACCCTTTATATAGACGTTGAGAGTCTAGGAATGTAAGTAGAATTGGGTGACTTGGTGGGCAAGTCTCCTTTCTTGATTGGACTTTGAAGTCCTAAAAAGCGAGAATTAGTTTTCTTTTAAATTTAGGTTGCTTAAAAGCTACTTCTTGTAGAAGTAGTTACTTATTTGAACACTTTTATTGGACTGTTTAATTAGCCCCTTTTATTAATCACGAAATAATAAATAATCTCATAAGTTCAAATCTCACCAACAACAAGTATTTTTATTATTATTAAATAAAGATACAAATAAATATAAAACTATTTTAAATTGTTTGGTCATTTAAATTAATATTCTCATTATAAGTTCACAATTTTATATTAAATAATTCTAATATTTTATTATTTAATTTAAAAATTTAAACAATATAAAATGATTAAGTCCATTAAATTACGACCGAAATGAGATATAATTTGGTATACTCCTATTTGGATTGGTTTGCTTATCCTTTCAATAACAACCGTTATAATAAATTAATATTTATAAATTTTTTAATGAAAATAAAAAATATACGTAAAAAGAAATACTTAGTACTAAAATATAATTTTTTCTATCGTAGGTAACCCGCAGCCGCTATTCTTCGGGTGCGCACTGGGTGAACCCTACGGGCTCACGCAATAGCCTGCAAATCACGTGAACCAAGTTAAACCGCATTTAAGCCACGTACTCTGTCTCAGGACGCATAATCATAAATTCTACTCTCATGGGATTCAAACCTTGTGACCAAGAGGATAGTTATCCCCTTTTTAACAACTGAGCCAAATTTATTTTCTTGTGCTTTATTTTGAAAATTATTTAAGATACAGAGAATACTAATTGTTTAAGATTGAGAGAATAATCTGATTCACTTAATACTTTATATAATTCGTTTCAATTCAATTAGATTTTATCGAACCAATTTTTTTAAAATTGATGTCATTTTTAACTCGAAATAGTGCATGTATCTTATTAAGATTTATTAAGTATTTTTATATGGTAAGCTGATTCCACGAGTAATATGAGAGAAATGTTAGGAGATTATGTTTTAAAATACAACTTTAGGAGAATATTTTAATAGTAAGTTGCTTTATAGAGGAAATAGAAATTTTATGAGAATATTATATATAATTGTAAGCTGATTTAGAAAAAAAGTGTAGAAATATTTTTTTTAGAAGAATATTAAGATGATAAGTTGATATAAAGAGAAATGAAAAGTTTCAGAAAAATATTATGATGTTAAGTTAATTTAATAATAGGACTGAGAAAGTTTAAGAGAATATAAGGTAATTAAAATTTTTCGTCTTATTATTTAGCTTAAAAATTGCAAAACTCTTTATAAATGGTGTTGTATAAACTTTAGGAGGATATCGGATGATGATAATATATTTTGAAAAATATAATGTAATTGTAGTTTTTGATTTAGCTTAAAAATTGTAAAAATGTGTTGTAAAACTTTAGGAGAATATCACCAACGTGATAATATGTTTAGAATAATAAGATAGTTGTACCTTTCAATATTCATTAGCTCAAAAAATTGAAAAAAATAGAAAAATAGAATGAGGCGATTTGAGAGCGCCACCTAAACGTCTTCGTCTACTCCGTTATATAAGTATAAATATAAGTATATATATATATTCATGGACGAAGTTAGAAATCGGAGTTTGGGGTGGAAAAAAATTTTCTAGTGTAACTGATATATATTTTTAATTGCTATATATTAAATAAATTATTTCATATTATTTTTAACAATTTCAATATACAAAATATACTTGAATTCGTATATCTAAATTCATAACAGTTGTAAATATCATTAATATTATTAATAAATTTATAAAATTTATATATTGTTGAGGGAAAAAATTGAAAATAATTTTTTTCGTACTAAATATATAAATATATAATTTTTTTCATAAATTTTAATACTAATTTTATGATTATATCGTAGTTTGGGGTGGCGGCCGCACCCGCGGGAACCCCGGCTCCATCCCTGTATATATTGATTTACTAATATCAAAGTATGGATATGTGTATATCTGTATTGATTTATAAATATATAAATATTTATTATAAATAAAGGGAAAAAATCATTTTAGATTCCAAACTGTTACTAAAGGAATAAGGTTGATTTAAATGTGATAATAAAGATTTCCATGGATAGATAGGCTTACTAACGCCCGCAAGACGCAAGTGATCCAAACGCCCTCCAATAATTTAAGAAAATGGTCGGGAATAATTTAAGTAAAGAAAAGTGGATGTAAATCATTGTTGTCATATTTGGTGGGACAATGAAACTAATGACAGATTGGTCCTGACAGGGGAAGAGATTTGACAGGTAAATTCATCAGCTACAACTCATACTAACTGTAAAGAAGATGATATATTAACATGGTACATGTGTGTGGTGGTATATCCATGTGTACAAATTATCATTAAATACATGTAACTAAGAAATTTGATTGAGTCAACGCATTTGAAAATTGACTTGTACTAGTTCATTTTTATATATTTTTCTTTTATTATTTCTATTTTATATTTTACAACGCATATTCAAATTCTTTTCATTGTTGATTTGTGCCACAAACAATTGTACCCAACTTTTTTATTATTTTATTAAATTGTATTTTTTTCTTAATTTCCCCCGAACTCTTGATGTACAGATCTGGACTGATGGTTAAACATACGCACAAGTAGTGTTCGACTTTGCAACCACCCCGGTCTTCCCCCACAAGATGAATTGGAAAAGGGGTTTTAGTCCTTAATTAAACTTAATTAAATTAATTTTAGATTGAGCAGTACTAGATATTCCAAATATCTTTTCAATTTTTTTTATCAAATTACGTGACTGACACCTGTCTGATTTTAATTCGTGATCGCATATAAATGCACGGCGGGGCTCATATTATTAATAATAAGGTTGCCAAATATTCATATGATATATCAGATTGGAAAATTGTTTGGTGTAAAAATTTGGGGTCTCTAACCTTTTTATTTTAGATTTGAATTAAGTAAGTACAAATAGGTTGCTATCGTAGTGAACCGACCATCTTTACAAAATGGCCGCCGTCCAATTTGCTACATCCTCCTACCATATATAATTCAATTTCGAATCCTTTCCAAATGCAGCCAAATTCTTTTAGAAACTAGAGGGTTGTGTTTCATTTTACTTTTTTATTACCTTTAATTAAGTCTACTAATCTTCGAATGTCAAAATTTTAACAGTGAAACTCGAATGCGGAAATATTTATAAACCAAGGTTTCTAATACATAGCTTAAATATTAACTAATTAATGTGTCACATATTAGCAGTACATGGCTACAATTTGAAGGCCAACGTATGTGGTTGATATTGATGTTGTGTTTGATATTAATGTTTCAGAACTATAGCATTAGTTTGGTAAATTTTAAAAGCTGTTGTCTTAAAAAATATTTTTGATCTAGTTTTAAAAACTGCTGTTCGCAAAATCATGTCCCCTACTTTTGGAAAAAGCCGTTTTTAACTTTTAACGGAAGTAATTATCAGTTTTACCATTAAACCTTTTCAAAAATATTATTTTTATATATTATATCTCAAAATATACATAAATTAAAAAAAAATTACCAAACAATTATCTAATTTTCCTGACAACATTTTTTCTCACAGTACAACAGTTTTGAACCGCACACCCAAACAGAGCCGTAGTTGGTGTAATATAGCAAACATATCTATAGTTATGGATAACTTAATTTATCCAAAATACAATTAGAATAATTATGAAAGCGTAGCAACAAAAAATTTAAAAAATCTATCAAAAATATTATTTTTTAAGATTTTTTTTTGACTTCTCCATGTTTTGAAAATATATGCAAAAATATATTTACAAACAAAATCAACTAAATACAAATCTTTTTCCAATTTTCTGAAAAATAATTAAAATCCGTTTTTAATTGCATTTATTGTTACATTTGGTTTGATCGGTACAACTTGTTAAGAGTAACATATTCTTCAACCAATAATTATTTTAATTACTAATTTTCGAAGTTACAATTGGAGTTGATTGTGATTTATTTTAATTGCAAATATGATTGCAAAGTTGCGAAAGATATTTTCGCAAATATTTTTCAAAAGATGGTATGCTTGTATAAACTTTTAAAAAGAGATTTTTTTTTTGCAAAAATATTTTGATATATAGGTATTTTACAAAAAAGCCCAAAAAATTATTATGAAAACTACGATTACATATATATTTAAAACTGCCTTTTTGTGGAATATAATATTGTGTTAGCATTATTCTTCTGACAAATAATCGCCCTAATTTGATTTATGAGTGTACAAACATGCATGTTATTGCCAACTTATTCATGACGTATTACTTTTAATAAATTAAGAATAAAATAATGCACAGTGTAAGTGTCAAAGAGAAGGTACTACATCTTTGGGAAAACAATTATAAATTTATGAGTTGGGTTCCATAAAAACTTAACTAAAAAACTCATAGGACCTTGATCATCTTTTAATGTATGGTGTAAATTTTGCAGCGATGAATGACATTGGTAAATTTTAAATTTTGTAGATTCATATATTTGGTCAATAATTAAACGGAGCATATATGCATAGAATGAAAAAAAATCATCACACTCTTGTTGGTGTTCAAATACCTTGGTAACTCCCTTTCTTTCGCGGCACATTCTTCCTTTCCTATCCAAACTCGAGCTCCTGTACAGAAACGAGGGTGTGTGAGGTTAAGCTGTTGGATGGGTTTCTATAAAATAGAATCGGAAGTGGGTGACGTCTCCGCATTACTTCTGGCATGAGAATAAGAAAAGAGTTTTGTGAAGAAGACCTATCAAACAAGAGCTATTTGAATGTATATATATAATTTGTGTATGTGTGTAGATGTTCAAGAAGTAGTAACCCGTGAAACCCTTTTTTTAAGGCCTTTCATAGACTCCGAACTTAGGGTTTCGGAGGTTTGTATCTTTTCATCTTAACCATTGTTGAATCTTGGTTGTTGGATAATTGGATGGTCCAGATGGGCAACGAGCCCCCTATTGTCCCTTTATTGTTGGGATAGCCTGAGGTCTTGATACATGGACGACTGGGATGCTGTCATGCTATTTTTGGTAATAAGGGACCGTTGCTATCATGTGAGAGTACCTCGTGTCCGGGGACCACACCTAGTTGGGCCTAGGGACCTTTTTTATTGGGCTTTTGTAGTATTTCTTGGTCCTAGTTGTATTATCGCCTATCATTTACCTCTCACTCTCTTATGTGGGTTTCCCGGATAGGGGAGTATATTCGCAGTTCAGAGTTATGTTTTGGCATGCGCTTGATTTGTGTGACTTAGGCAAAATTTACCTTTTTTCTTGATTTGTGGCCCCTAACTCCGGAGTGTTGTTGGTCACAAGACCCTGATATTGTGCTTGGGTAGACCCCTTGATTTTTGTACCTTAGAAAAAAAAATTCTTTTTCCTTAATTTGTGGCCCCTAACTCTGGGGTGTTGGTTAAAAGACCCCGGTATTGTGTTTGGGTGGCCCTTTGATTTTTGTACCTTAGGAAGAATTTTCATTTTTCCTTGATTTGTGCCCCCTAACTCCGGGGTGTTGTTGGTTACAAGACCCCAGTTTTGTGTTCAGGAAGGCCCCTTGATTTTTGTACCTTAGGAATAATTTTCATTTTTCCTTGATTTGTGGCCCATAATTCCGGGGTGTTGGTTACAAGATCCCGGTGTTGTACTTGGGTAGGCCCCTTGATTTTTGTACCTTAGGAAGATTTTTCTTTTCTCCTTGATTTGTGGCCCCTAACTCCGGGGTGTTATTGGTTACAAGACCCCGAAGTTGTGTTTGGGTAGGCCCTTTGATTTGACATGATAAGCTTGAGATATGACTGGTTGTTAGGTCACACTTTCACTGTAGAGGGGGTGAATACAGTGTTTATTACAATCAAATCAAACTTCAAGAACTTATGTAACAGAAAACAAACTTTATTTAAACAATAAACTCTGTTACAATCTGGAACTGTTATCTCTCAGTGATGAACAAAATATCACGAGAGCTTCTAGAGTTATAATAAATAATATTCTCGATAATGATAACACCTCTAGTGTAAACTCTATTTCTGTGTTTATATACTACACAGTTACAAGATATTCGCTAATTGATATGGAATATAATTCTGCTTCCTAAAATATATCAATCAGATATCTTCTATTCCAAGTATTCCATTCTTCACGGAATTCCTTCTTCATGCATATCTCTTCTTATGTTTATCTTGATCTTCTTAACTTTAATCAGCTACTGTCCTTATCTGATCGTCCTTCAGCACTTAAGTTCTGATATCTATCTCCTGATAACATAAGTACTGATATCCCTTAAGTTCTGACTTCCAGTACCTTAAGTTCTGACTTCCAGTATAAGTACTGATCAGTTAAGTACTGATTTGTTCTGTTCAAATAAGATCTGAAATCTAAACATAAAACATATTAGCCATGACATTATCAAATATATCTAACAATCTCCCCCAACTTGTAAATTAAAAAAATATACAAGTTTAACAGATATTTGATGATGTCAAAAACATTAAGTACAAATGCATGAGAAATAGACAAGATAACTACAACTTACAGTCCTTAAAGTTTTTACCAATTCAACTTCTGATAACAACTTCAACCTGTATAAATATCAGAATTTAAGCAGTTGTAGATCTTCGACTTGGCTTCATCATTTTCCGATCTCTCTGATGTCAGAAGTTGTTCTGAGATAATTCTTCAACAAACATTTCTCAGCATATCTGAGTTCATCAATCATTCTCCGTTTGACATCTTTAAGCTCTGCAGTATCTTCACCAGTTTGAAATATTGCAGCTCTGAGATCATTAATCTTTGCTTTTCTCAACTCCCGATCTAGTCTTATGACATAAGCTTTGTTAGACTCTAGATTGAATTCAAGCCCCTTAATACCAAGATATGTTCTGATCTGTGCAGTATTAGGCTTCATATCAACAATATCACCATTGTGATTTCTGTACTTTGGAACATATCTGCTGTCAGACTTAACAGAATAAAGTCTTTTCTGTCTCTGAATCTGTTCCTTTAAGTAGTTTGCAGCAGTCTCTGTTATTCTGTCATCCACTTAAAGTAAGAATAATACATGCTCCAATTCTTCAAAATACTTCAATGGAATGGCATTTTGTCTTATATGATAAACCCTACCATCTGTCATGAAATACAACATGATGTATTCTTTCAAGTAGGTATGGTAAACCATCTGTACAGATTCTAGTTGATTCAATCTCTCAGGAGTTGCTCCAATACCTGGTTCACTCAAGGAAGTTGGATCATCAGTAGTGTTGTGTACTCTTCTTTCATCAGCACTTCCCAATCCAGTTTTATCTCTAGCTTCCTTTCCAGTAACTACTCTTGCTTCAAAACCACTTAAAGTAGTCTTCAAAGATTGAGTCTGTTTTGCTTTAGTGAATCCTGGTAGGAGTGTTTTAGATTTATCTTCTGATATCAAGTTAACTTGAGCACTGTCAGAGGTTACTTGCTTCTTCTGAATATCAGAACTTACAATTTCTTGACTCTGAACAACTTGAGCCATGTCAGAGGTTGTTTTAAGAATTTTTCTTGAAGTCAGAGCAAGATTATGTTTTCCATCAGTAATTTCTTCTTTCTCAGGAGGTACATAAGGCTTGATAGGTTCACCAACCTTTTCTTTACCCTTGGATCTTGGATCTATCTGTGGTTGTGATCTAGCCAAAGTTTCTTCAGTATGTATCCTCTCTTTGATCACAATGCCTTTAGGTTTTGGAAGTAACTTTTTACCAGAAGCTTCAGATTTAGATGTGACTTTCTCTGATTTAAGTCTGGCTTCTTCTTCCTTTAAACTTTCCAAGTCCATCCCTGGATTTTCTTGAAGAAATAACTGTCTTGACATTTCCTCATCAAGATCTAGAAGTTCATCAGAACTTATCCTTTTACCAGCAGCAGAACTTATTCTTTTCCCAGTATCAGAACTTGTTATGTGACTAGCTTGTCTTGATGTAAATCTTCTACCTTGACTATGACCACTACCCATTCCAGAGTTTCCTTGGTCATCTTTTCCATCATCCTGTCCTTGCAGTGACTTGTTGGTTTTGCATTTGGACTTAATTACCTTCTCCCCCTTTTTGGCATCAGCAGGTAATAAAAGAGAGATAAGTAGTTCCACTGAGGTCTGGATTTCAGTAAGTTGCGATTGCTGAGAAGCTTGATTTGTCAGAATTTGATCAATCTGAGCTTGTTGCTTCTCTTGAGTTTTCTCAATATAAGCAACCCTGTCAATGGTAGGTTGGAAGAACTTTTTCTTATCAAGTTTCCAAACTTGTTCCTGTTTAATAAAGTTCTCCTGAATCTTGTGTAGCTCTGCATGAGTGTTGGAATGAAGACCTTGTAGATGTTTAGTACTCAATGCAGTGACTCTAAGCTGGGTTTTAAAATCATCAGAATTTAACATTTCATCAGCTTTAGTCAAGTGCTCAGCAAGATGTAAAGCATTTGGAACACATGAAACTGAGTTCCATTCCTTAGTCCACTCCTGTCCTGCAGGAGTTTCACTCCAAGGTACTGGTGCATCCCTGATAACAAACTCCTTTAGCAGTGCAGACTTAGGAAGAGTCAGTGGAGGAGTATGTCCTGAAGGACCTGCTGCATCAGCATCTACAGTTGTAGCAGCTTCACCAGTATCTCCAACATTTGCAGCATCAGAACTTAAAGAATCAGTATCTTCTGATAAGACAACTGTATGAGTAGCAATGGAGGCTTCAACATCCTCTAATTGCTGATCTGATACTAAGTTCTGATCAACAGCCATATCCTGATGCTCACCTAAAATCTGATCATCATCTTGATGCAGAGAAGGTGTTAGTGATAACTCAGGAGTTTGAACAGCATCAGTAACAGGTGTTGTGGAAGGATTATTTGCTGTTGGAGCTTCTAAGAAAAGTATTTCAGGCACAACCAAGTTCTGAATATCAATTTCAGCACTTGTGCCTGGATCAACAAGAGATAAAGAAGGTAAATTAGCCTTGTCAGATACAGGTTTCTTGAAATGGAGTTGATGGAGAAGAAGTGACTGGAGCAAATTCCTTGTCTTGTGAGATCAGAGATTCCTGATCCCCTTCCTTAGCTGCTTCCTCCTCATCATCTGAAACTGGCCTCTGTGCCCTCTGTTTCTTGTACTTCCTTGTTGATTTGGATTCCTTGGGAGTTGCAGGAACAGTCATACGTCTAAGCCTCTTGAGAAGCCTAGAACCCCCAATTGCAGAATCCTTCTGAGAAGTTGCCTTCTCAGCTTCATAAATCATAGGTTCTGAAGAAGGAACCTGATCTTCAGAATCTGTTTCATCTCTCAAAGTAATCCTCCTCTTCTTCTGAGATGTTTGAGAAACAGTCTTTGTTCTCTTTGGCTTAGAGGATGTAGGCTTCACAGTAGGTGCTGAAGAAGAAGGTTGAGCAGTCTGTGAAGTGGAGAGATATGATTTGAGATAAGTTCTGAGGGTAGGTTGAGTAGAATGAGAGGTAGGGACTGAGGTTGATGGATTTTGGTTATGGTGAGTTGGTTGAACATTTGAGTAAACAGATTTGTAAGTAGCTGGATCAGCATTTACCAGAATCTGTTTCACAGACTGAGGAATCTGTAATTGTCTCACCATTGATTTCTTTGTGTCAGCATTTATCAGGTCGTTAAAGTACCTTTTTGCAACCTTAAAAGGTGGGGTTTGAGTGCTGACTAACTGGGGTTCAGCAGTACAATACGTATAAATAAGTTGACAGAATCTAGCAAAATAAACAACATCTCGATCCTCTGTCATCCTATCCCCAATAAAACCAATTATTCCAGTTGCAAAATCAAAATGAGTTTGATGGATAATAGCATACCCGATGTGCTGACTCAGAATTGGGATAGCATCATAATTAGAACATTTGTTCCCAAAAGCCTTGGTGATGCAATCGAAGAAGAAACTCCATTCTCTTCTGATATGAGCCCGTTTCAACTGTCCAAGTTTCGTCAGACTCTGTTCATATCCCAAATCAGTCATTAACCCCCGAAGTTCTGATTCCTCTGGTATAGAGAAGGTACAATCTTCTGGAAGATGTAATGCTCTTCGTACTGTACCAGGAGTGACTACATAGGAAGAATCACCCACTTGGAAGATAATACTGGGAGTTCCTCGTTTACCACCATCATCAAAAATTCCAGTCCTCCAGAACCACAGAACTTGTTGACTTGAAAATAATTCAGGCTGAGTTAAGGCGTACCCAACCTCACTATGTGCAAGAAGATCTTGCACAAAATGCAATTCAGATGGAGCGTCAGCATGATCAAGAATTGCAGCATAGTTGTTTGGAACAAACTTTGCTCCATCAATGATTAAATCCTTTGGTGCCATGTGAAAAATATTGAAATTCAAGTATGCCTGTTAGGTGTTTGAGATAATATCTGTATGAAAACAACGGAAATAGTAAAGTGAAGGAGAGTAAAAGTAAGAAGAGAGATTGAAGATGAAGAAATTAAAAAGATTAAAGAAATCTTCTCTCTGCTGTACTTATACAAAAGAAATATTACCGTTGGACACCTGTCAGACATGCAGTAATAACGGATAGTTACTGGGCTCGAGAAAACAGTAATCAATACTTACCCATTTGCCGAGTTTCAAGGAAAAACTGTTCCATTTATCAATGGAAACAATTCAAATTTTAACCCGTTATCACTGATTGGTTATATTGCACTGCAACATTAATATTCTGAAAATGAATCATGTTAAAAATGACCGAGATAATTTCGATGAATAAGTGCTGACAAAGAATCAGAACTTAAATCAGAACTTAAGACAAAATTTAAATGGTCATCAGAATATCAAGCAGGATTTAACAACACAAGATAAAATAACTCAGAGACAAAATCTTGAAGTAAAAACAGTTTTCATTAATATATCAAGTCAATACATAAATGAAATAGAAATTACATCAATACAAGATTTTCCCTAAGCTTCTAATCCTAACGTCAACAGCTTTAGTCCTAGCTAAGAAGCCTGACAAAGCTGAGGATGAAGAAGAACAGGAAGAAGACGAGATTAAGTCATCTTCCTCTTCCTATCTTCGACAAACAAGATGGCGAGTCGAATGATTCGCTCTTGCTGACGGATAGCTTCCCGCCGTTCCGCCTCCAATCGATCAAGATGAAGCTGGTAGTCCATCTCGAAGAACAGAAGTTGGTTCAGCACCGCCTGTGGGACAGAGCCCCATATCTCTTCAGGAATGGCAGTTACATGCCACTCCTGCTGCCAGTCGGCGCAGCTTAGCTCCATATGAAAATTTTGGTAATTCAAAAACATGTTGTATCGAACCATGATGGTTTTGAAAAAGAATATGAAGTTAAGATTGTGAGAAAAATTGATGAAAGGGCTAAAGTGAAGTGGCTGATGATATAGGCAAGAGAATGCCAGGAGACGCGAAAATATTGAATGCAGACAGGTAGAATTAAATCTACCTCGTCTCCCTAGACTTTGAAAAAGAATAACAGTCATTGGAAAAGGAATGTGCACATGGAACAAGAGTGAACTGTTCAAGAACGAGTGCCATTATGTTTTAACCATAGACTATTAATCTTCCACTTCAACATTTTGAAATTAATCTGAGACTGTTACCAAATTTTATTTACAGATAAGTCAAGTAAAGGGTTAGACTGAAAAATCAGAACTTAGACCTATATCAGAACTTAACAGTCATCAGAACATAATGTCTTAACTCGAACAAGGAATATCTATCTTAGTAAATACTCATATAAGTTCTTAGTTATGAACGTCAGAAATTAATCATCAGAACGTGTAACTAGAACTTGTCCTCAGAATTTGTGCAGAAGTGACACAATGACTGTTTATCTAAAATAACATAGACCACCACAGAAATTTCATCATTCATATGGAGTGATGTGTGTGTGCATTAAGCTAAATAACAGACAAAGAGTAAAGTCTGATCTACTTCAGTACATCTTAGAAATAAGTCATAATTAAAATTTTGCTAAAGATCTGTCATTATCCTGAAACCTACTGATAAATGAGTTCATGCATGAGTTCACCTCTACTGTTTTTGTGCTAATTTTATGCATCTTTTGAAATTCTATTTTACAGAGGCTTCTCAGTGTAAGTGAGTCACGACTGTTTATTAGAATTTATGCTATTATCAGAGTATTTCTCCAGTAATCATAGAGTGTGAAAAGTCACCAAGAAAATATTTTGCTTTTCTAATGCATATTTACTTAATACCAGCAATGCACTTGGGTCGTCCCTTTCACATTTTTACTCTAGATCTCAAAGGAGTACCTGATATTATTCTTTGATTATTGTTCTTCTTCTTTTGATAAGTGAGGTTTATCAGCACTTAGTACATTCAGCAGTTTTACTAGAATCAGAACTTAAACAGATGAGTAGCATTATTCTAATTTGTGACTTAGTAATAAGATATACAAAGTAAACTTAACTAAGCTCAGTTATCAGAATTTGCTTGTGTCATAAGATTTCCACAGAAATAACTACTTCTTTCATGGGATCATTTGTTTATTGAAGACTAGTAGGTCAGTATCTAGCACAGTTATCCTCATAGGATAGAAGAGTTACTGAAACAGACATATCACTTATCAGAGTTTAGACACATATATCAGACAACAGTCAGTACTTGAAGACATTTATCAATTAATGCACAGAATATACAAAGAGATTAATTCTGTAAATACTGATCATAAAGTCTGATAACATAGAACAAGTTTAAGCAGATTTAGAGAAAGAACCTGAAATCATTCCAAGTTCATTTACCAATTTTGAAAAGGTAGCTTCACACAGTGGTTTTGTGAAGATATCTGCTACTTGTTGATCTGTGGGAACAAAATGCAATTCCACTGTACCTTCATCCACATGTTCCCTGATGAAATGGTACCTGATGCTGATGTGCTTTGTCATAGAGTGTTGAACTGGATTACCTGTCATAGCAATAGCACTTTGATTATCACAGTAAATAGGGATTTTGAAATATGTTAACCCATAATCCAGTAACTGATTCTTCATCCAGAGAATCTGTGCACAGCAGCTTCCTGCAGCAATATACTCTGCTTCTGCAGTTGATGTGGAAATTGACTTTTGTTTCTTGCTATACCAAGAAACCAATCTGCCTCCAAGAAATTGGCAGCTTCCACTTGTGCTTTTCCTGTCAATTTTGCAACCTGCAAAATCTGCATCTGAGTAACCTATTAATTTAAAATCTGATTCTCTAGGATACCATAATCCTAGATCAGCTGTTCCTTTAAGATACTTAAAGATTCTTTTTACAGCTGTTAAGTGAGGTTCTCTTGGATCTGCTTGAAATCTTGCACAAAGACAGGTAGCAAACATGATATCTGGTCTACTAGCAGTTAGATAGAGAAGTGAGCCAATCATACCTCTGTAATCAGTAATATCTACTGAATTACCAGTATCCTTATCCAGTTTTGTTGCAGTGGCCATGGGAGTGGATGCACTTGAACAGTCTTGCATTCCAAATTTTTTCAGCAAGTTTCTGGTGTACTTAGATTGACAAATAAAAGTTCCTTCTTCACTCTGCTTGACTTGAAGGCCCAGAAAATAACTAAGTTCTCCCATCATACTCATCTGATATCTTGACTGCATTAGATTGGCAAACTTTTTGCAAAGTTTGTCATTTGGAGACCCAAAAATGATATCATCAACATAAATCTGGATCAAAAGTAAGTCCTTGCCATGGTTGAGATAGAACAATGTTTTGTCAATAGTTCCTCTGTTGAATCCACTTTCCAGAAGAAACTGAGCTAAAGTCTCATACCATGCTCTAGGAGCTTGCTTAAGTCCATAAAGTGCTTTATCAAGCCTGTAGACATAATCTGGATGTTTGGAATCTACAAAGCCTGGAGGTTGTTCAACATATACTTCCTCTTCCAATTCTCCATTGAGAAAAGCACTTTTCACATCCATTTGAAAGACAGTAAACTTTTTGTGAGCAGCATAAGCCATGAATATCCTTATGGCTTCTAACCTAGCAACTGGAGCAAATGTTTCATCATAGTCAATTCCCTCCTGTTGAGAATATCCTTTTGCAACCAGCCTTGCCTTGTTCCTTACAATTATGCCATCACTGTCAGTTTTGTTTCTGAATACCCACTTTGTACCAACAACCGATCTATTCTTGGGTCTTGGCACTAAGGTCCAGACTTTGTTTCTTTCAAATTCATTCAACTCTTCCTGCATTGCTTGCACCCAATCAGCATCTTGAAGAGCTTCTTCCACTTTCTTTGGCTCAGACTGAGAGAGAAAAGAATTGTAAAGACATTCATTCGAAGTACCTGTTCTAGTTCTGACACCTGCCTCAGGATTTCCAATTATTAAATCAGGTGTATGTGATTTTGTCCACTTCCTTGCAGATGGAAGATTTTCTCTAGAACTGGATGCTCCCCCATAATTCATGCTGTCTTCGATTTCATTTTCTGATGCTCCCCCTGAAACTATGCTCTCTGAGTTGGATCCTTCAGTATTTAGATTTTCAGCACTGTCAGTACTTGGCTTATCAGAACTTGACGAATCAGAATTTGACGAGCCAGATGTATGTTCTGATGCTTCTTGAGATGTGATAAAATCTTGAGTATGCTCCCCCTGCAATGGTGCATCTTCCTTTGACGTAGTCACCACAGTTTCAATAACATCAGAGTTTAATCCATCAGAATTTACAGTATCAGGACTTAGACTGTCAGGACTTGAGGTATCAGAATATGAATCTTCATTTTCAAATCTCAGCTTATCATGATCAATGCAATCTTCAAGTCCAGTGATCTTCTTGTCATCAAAAGAGACATTGATAGATTCCATGACCACTTTTGTTCTCAAATTATAGACTCTGAAGGCTTTTGTAGAAAGTGGATATCCTACAAAGATTCCCTCATCAGCTTTTAGATCAAACTTGGATAGCTGTTCAGGATGAGTCTTGAGAACAAAACACTTACATCCAAATACATGAAAGTATTTGAGATTTGGCTTCTTGTTCTTCACCATCTCATATGGTGTTTTTTCCATGCTTGTTAATGAGTGTTGCATTTTGAGTAAAACAAGCAGTCTGCACAGCTTCAGCCCAGAAATAGGTTGGAAGCTTTGCTTCTTCAAGCATTGTTCGTGCAGCTTCAATTAGAGTTCTATTCTTCCTTTCAACAACTCCATTTTGCTGTGGAGTTCCAGGAGCAGAAAATTCCTGCTTTATTCCATGATTTTTGCAGAACTCTTCCATTATCAAATTCTTGAATTCAGTGCCATTATCACTCCTCAAAATTTTCACAGAATCTTTGATCAATTTATCCAGATGTTTGACATGATCAATCAGGATAGATGCAGTTTCACTTTTTGTGTGCAAGAAATACACCCATGTGTATCTGGTGAACTCATCTACTATGACCAACGCATATTTCTTCTTTGCAATAGACATGACATTCACTGGACCAAATAGATCAACATGAAGTAGATAGTAAGGCTCAAGAATTGATGATTCAGTCTTGCTCTTGAACGAAGATTTTCTTTGTTTAGCCTTCTGACATGAGTCACAAAGACCATCAGGAACAAACACTGATTTTGGCAGTCCTCTCACAAGATCTTTCTTGATCAGTTCATTTATCTTGTTGAAGTTTAAATGAGAGAGTTTCTTGTGCCAATTCCAGCTTTCTTCAGTTGAGGCTCTACTCACTAAACAGATTGCAGAACCATCAGAACTTGTTGAAAGCTTAGCTTCATAAATGTTACCACGCCTGAATCCCTTCAGAACAATTTTTCCTTTAGATTTACTAACTATTTCACAATGTTCTGCAAAGAAATCAACATGATAACCTCTGTCACAGATTTGACTTATACTCAGTAAGTTGTGTTTAAGTCCTGAGACCAGAGCTACATCTTTAATAATGACATTCCCAAGATTGATATTGCCATATCCCAAAGTTTTTCCAATGTTGCCATCTTCATAAGAAACACTTGGGCCAGCTTTCTCCACAAAGTCTGATAGCAGGGCCTTATTTCCAGTCATATGTCCTGAACATCCACTGTCCAGAACTAGAATATTTTTCCTGTTGCCCTGCAATCAAAAAGACCACTAATTATTAGTTTTAAGGACCCAGACTTGCTTGGATCCTTTGGCCTTTTTAGGTTTGTTAACATTTGCAGCGGATTTAACATCAGATTTTATGTTAACAGTTTTCTTATCAGACCTTATACTAGAAGGAACAACAGAAACTTTCTTTAAAGAAGGTTTTATTTGATAATAATCATAGTACAAACTATGATATTCCTTACAAGTATAAATGGAATGCCATAAACTACCACAATGAAAACAAGGATTTTGTGGTTTGTATCTAACAGACTGACTCTTAACTCCTGACTTTGTAGATAAGGAGTTAATATTCTTATTCTTCCTGCAAAAAGAAGCCAGATGGTTAGAACTTCCACAGTTATGACATGCTTTCCTAGGAGCATCAGGAACAGATTTATAGTTATTGCTTTTATTCACACCTTCCTTTCCATTCCTGTTTTTCCTAGGTGATTTTACCTTGTTTGCATCCTTAACATCTTTCAGCTTATGCTTAAGCTGCTTCTTCGTCATTAAGCATATGTTAACTTCAGCTGTCTTTTCCTGTTTTAGTTTGTCAGAAGCTAATTCCTTTTTAACTTCTGATTTCTCATTTTCGGATTTTTCAGTTACAAA
Organism: Apium graveolens; assembly: GCF_009905375.1. Taxonomy (NCBI): domain Eukaryota; kingdom Viridiplantae; phylum Streptophyta; class Magnoliopsida; order Apiales; family Apiaceae; genus Apium; species Apium graveolens. The sequence goes on from NC_133656.1 coordinate 117,944,542, forward strand.
CTTAACAGGTTTTAACTTCGGCTTTTGCTTATCAACAGGCTTAATTTCTACAGTTCCTTTTTCATTTACTCCATAGCCTAAACCCTCTTTCCAGTTTCCACTGCTTAGCAAATTTTGAGTTGTTTTGCCAGAGTTAGTCCAAGTTTTGATAATCTCTCTCTCCTTTTCTAACTCAGTTTTTAGAGATTCATTCATTTTTAGCACTTCATCCCTAATATAAAAAGCATTATCTCTATCTTGCTGAGTTTGATGAAACATGACTAACTCTTTTTCTAAGAAATCATTTCTTTTCTTAAAAGCAAGATTTTCAGAAGTTAATCTTTCACATGTTAAAGTTTGATCTCTATAACTAACAAACATGGTTTTAAGATATCTTCTCAACTCATCAATATCATCAGTATGAAAAGCATAAGTAGTCTGAGGTACCTTTGTTTCAGCAGCTTCAGAACTGCTCTCAGAACTTGATTTATCAGCATTTGCCATCAATGCATAGTTCTCCTCACTTTCAGAGTCTGAGGTGTCTGTCCAGCTTTTCTGCTTTGTGACAAGAGCTTTGCCTTTGTCATTCTTGGTCTTCTTGCAATCAGGAGATATGTGGCCTTTCTCACCACAATTATAACATTTAACATTAGCGTAATCTCCTCTGTCAGACTTTCCTCCTTTTCCTTCAGATCTTCTGAAATTCTTCTTATCAGAACTTATGCCTTTCCTGGAAAACATCTTTCCCTTCCTGAACTTCCTGTATGCAATCTTTGTGATTCCTTTCACCATAAGAGCACACAGCTTCATCATCTCCTCATCAGCATCAGTTTCAGGCAAGCTTTCAGAATCTGAGTCATCATCACTCTCAGAACTTGATGACTCAGTATCAGATTTTATGATAAGAGCTTTACCCTTATCTTTCTTTGAGGAAGGTGGTTTGTGGGATTCCTCTTCAACCTTGAGAGCAACTGTCCTTGACTTTCCTCCTTTTCTCTTGCTTCTTTGTTCCATCTCAAGTTCATGGGTCTTGAGCATTCCATAGATTTCATCAAGAGTTGTTTCATCAAGATTGTAGTTGTCTCTTATTGTTGTTGCCTTCAAATCCCAACATTCAGGAAGAGCTAACAGGAATTTGAGGTTTGTATCTTCAAGATCATACTCCTTATTTACTAATGACAAGTCATTCAAGAGTTTGACAAATCTATCATATACATCAGTCAATGACTCATTAGTCAAAGTGTTCATACTCTTGAGTGAGTATTGTCTTCCTGTTCTTCTTAACTGTTTCAGTTCCTTGACACCTTGTCTCCAGTGCATCCCATATCTCCTTAGCAGTCTTGCAGTTGATTACCCTGTTTGACATTACATTATCAATGGCACTATGCAATAAGTGACGTACCTTGGCATCCTTAGCAATAGATGCTATATCTTCAGCAGTGTAATCAGTCTTTTCCTTTGGTACGGTCATTGCTGCTTCACCTGCAACTACAACAGCGAGCTTGGTAGGTTTGTGAGGCCCTTCCCTGATTCTATCAAGGTATTCTGGATCTGTTGCTTCCAGAAACATGGTCATCCTTACCTTCCATATGGGATATTCAGATGGTCTCAATATGGGAACTCTGATAGTCTCATATCGACTCTGAGTTGATATCTTTGATGATTCCTCAGTTTTGGTAGGCTTAGTTGGAGTTTCTGTGTCAGACATGATTGTGTTTGGATCTTTAACTGTATGTGTGTTAACAGATAGCTCTGATACCACTTGTTAGGTCACACTTTCACTATAGAGGGGGTGAATACAGTGTTTATTACAATCAAATCAAACTTCAAGAACTTATGTAACAGAAAACAAACTTTATTTAAACAATAAACTCTGTTACAATCTGGAACTGTTATCTCTCAGTGATGAACAAAATATCACGAGAGCTTCTAGAGTTATAATAAATAATATTCTCGATAATGATAACACCTCTAGTGTAAACTCTATTTCTGTGTTTATATACTACACAGTTACAAGATATTCGCTAATTGATATGGAATATAATTCTGCTTCCTAAAATATATCAATCAGATATCTTCTATTCCAAGTATTCCATTCTTCACAGAATTCCTTCTTCATGCATATCTCTTCTTATGTTTATCTTGATCTTCTTAACTTTAATCAGCTACTGTCCTTATCTGATCGTCCTTCAGCACTTAAGTTCTGATATCTATCTCCTGATAACATAAGTACTGATATCCCTTAAGTTCTGACTTCCAGTACCTTAAGTTCTGACTTCCAGTATAAGTACTGATCAGTTAAGTACTGATTTGTTCTGTTCAAATAAGATCTGAAATCTAAACATAAAACATATTAGCCATGACATTATCAAATATATCTAACAGGATTGTATAGCCTTTGTCATTTTTTTCGGGGTATCAGGTGGCGGTTGGGTTTCCGTGAAGTATGTTTGCGTGTATGGAGGCGTATATATATACAAATATAAAGTTCCCCCCCACTTTTTCCTAAAAAACCGTGCCCATAATTATAGCATTGTAATTATGTCTAACAGCAGGAAAATTAATTGCGTCAGTTATTGTTGGAGGATCAAGATCGTGCCACATGTCCCACGTCCGTGGACACGATTTCACGTCAATTGAGTAGGTTTGTACCCCTTCTTCTTCTATAAATACATGTTTACTTCATTCTTTTCTTTCTTTACGCAAACACAAACACTCAAATAGGCATTTCTGAGTTTGTACAAGTTTACTTTGGAGCTTTTCTTCGGTGTTCTTCTTGAAGCCACTACCTTTCTCCTACTTTCTTGTAAGTCTTCGAAGTATTCTTGTGCTTTTTCATTCTTGTAGTTGTTCTTGATTTGATGATCTTTAGTTGTTCGGTTTTTCGAATACATGCAACTGTGTTGTAACTCAAACTGTGGGTCGAGTTGTATTGTTCTTTGTTGTTATTTGGGTATACAAAATTGGGTTTATTTTGTGGTTTTTGTGTTTTTGATTTATGGGGTTTGGGTTTTGGTAGATAATTGATGTTTTGTTCTTCGAAAATCTGGGTTTATGTTTGTTATTCATCACGTTTTTGTAAGAATATATGTGTATGTATATGTTGAATGCATATTTTGGTGTTTTAATTTTGTTGGTTCTTTGTTTCTGAATATTTGGTTTTTATTTTTCATTTTTGTATTCGAAATAGCATAGAGTCTGGTTAGTTGTATAGTTGGTAGAAGATTTAAACAATTAGCTAACCTTAACCGTAGATCTGAGCGTCCCGAAATCATCTTGCCCGAATTATCATCCAGTGATTCCTCTTCAGAAACTGATAACATGCCTCTCGGTTATGTTAGACCTGTAATTAGCGAACTCCCCACCTATTTGTTAGCTCCCAGGCAGACCTTGGCACGTACAGATGAGTCTTGGGTAGACATAAGTCATTATTTTGTTCAGCCCCGGGAGAATATTCCTCCTCTTGACTTTTATTTTCACGACCTCTCTGATGCTTATAGATCCTTGGGTAGGGAGCAGTATGACCAGGCCCGTATGGATGAGCTTTTCTTTAACGCCCGGGGAACGGGTAATGCTCATGCCTTTGTTCAACCCGAGCTTAGGAAATATACGGATGTCCAAGTAGACGATGTACTTAAACTCGTGTTTCACTTCGGGGATGGTCTAAAGTGGAGGTGGCCCGAGCCTGGTGAGAGGGTTTATCATAGGTCCGTGGCTGGTTGGGTTAGGATTCCCCTAGAACACCCCTGCAGTATGAGACCTAACCTCCACCAGTTTACCAAATCACCGTGTCAGGATGTGTACAGGATTCCATTCACTCAGCTTTCCCCGAACTCGGTCAAATAGATTTCTTGGTTTCTGGACTGTTGTCATGTAAAGGAATACCTGCCAACCTTCAAATTTTTCCACCACCTCTTCAAAATAAAGAAATCCATAAACTTTCGGCTTTACGAGTTTACCTTTAATATGAATGAGTGAGGGTTTCCCGCGGATGCCAGAAAATCCCCAGTCTTTATGTTAAATTCTCTCGGGGGTGGCATCAGGAGTTCATTTTTGTACGGAGTGGGGACCCAGGGTTTATGCCATTGTATAAGAACATAATTAAAATGGACAGGTTCCCTACCCAGCGGCTCGGGGGAGACCCTTTTGCAAAGATGTATGACTTTTGTGGGGCCCTCGCCGCGCAGTGGACGCGAGACAGTTTTTTGTGTAACCAAACATTGTATAATGCAGGATGTAAGTATTTCTGTTGTTTTGAGTTTTTCTGTTTGCATATTTTCCTTTTGTCTTTCTTTGTGTGCTCTGGGATCTTCGTAGTTTTTGACTTGCCTTTTCTTTGTGTAGGTATCCCTGTTTTGAATCCGTTTCATCAAGAAATATCTCAGCAATTCAAGGACTTGGATGGTAGATTCAAGAGAATTGGTGGGGCCAATCAGCTTAATTTGGGGAAAGGCCGCAGGAAGGCTGACAGTGGTAGTGGTTTCAACCTCCGAGACACGAGCTCTTCTGGGGCTGTTGTACGTCCAGCTGCTCTGTAGATGGAGCCTCCCGTAGTTGTTTTTGATACCAGAAGTGTGGAGGTTGGGGGTTAAGAGGATGTTGGTGAGTTGAACTCGTGGAAGAGGAAGGGTGTTGATGAGGGAGCCAGAGGATCTGGGACACCACAAAGGAGGAAGAAGGTTGATCCCGTGAAGGGGGAGAGTCTAAGGCTGGTGGATGCCAATATTTTGAAATAGCTTTTAGTTAATATGACCATTATTGATCGTCAAACAGTTATGTTTGACAATTATGCATCTCCGGTTGATTTTGAGCAGTATGTTCGGGAAGATGTTGAGACCTTACTCGAGAATTTAGTTCGGGATGTTACTGAGGTATGTAAACTTGCACTTGCCTTTATTTATCCTTAGTTGTTTTATACTTGTGTTTATTCTTTTTCCTTTTGTTTCAGGCTAATGCTCGCATCTCGGGCTGTGCCACGATCATTTCCAATTATAAGGAGAGATGTGATAAAGTCAAGGACGATGCGAAGGAGTTGAAGAAGGTCCGGGAGGATTTTAAGGCTTACAGTGAGGTTAAGGAGAAATAGTCCGGGGAACACAAAAGGGCGGTTTGGGAAGCTTTGAAGGCTCATGATTATGTTATTTGAGAGCTAGCCGCTCTTCATGAAGAGAATGCCGCCTTGAAGAGGGAGCTTGCTTCAAGGTCCGGGGAAGAGGACGTGTTAAATGCCTTTCAAGGGACGCCAACTTATTATGAAGAGCTCAACAACAAGATTTTTGAAAAGGTGAACCTCTGTTGGGATATCGCATCTGCTTACTTGACTGAGAATCTGGGCGACGATATGGACGGATTTCATAAAGCTCTATTTGGATGAGGAACTTCGCCTTGAAAATGCTAAGGCAGCAGAAGCCGGTACCTCCAGGACCCAACATCCACCTCCTCTTGAGCAGATAAGACTCCCCCTCCTCCTCCTTAAAATCCGGATCAAAAGTAAATGGCCTTCGTGCCTTGTAATTTCTTTTCAGCATTTCTATTTGTGAACTAAGCCCTTGGCTTTTAAGCATTTGCTTGTCGTACTTGTTTTCCGTATTTGCTCTGGGGTTTGGTTTTACCCCCGGATGTTATATTTAATGTAATTGGTACTTTGGTATTTTGGCTTGCGTATTTTACTTTTGCTTTGGACTCGAATCTTGCTTTAATGTTCAAAGATGTACCCTGAGTTGGGGTTGAAAATTAGAATTGTTAAAATTTTCCAAGTACAAATGACTTATGTAAGTTTGAACCTAGGTAGGGGTAATAAATAAAATTGAGAAAACGTTTCAAGTATACATGGACTATGCTTAATAGACCCCGGGAAGAGGTATTAAAAATTTTAAATGGGTAAAAAATTTTAAGTTCACATGGACTCTACTTAATTGACCCCGGGAAGGGGTAATAAAAATTTTAAATGGATAAGATATTTTAAGTGCACATGGACTGTGCTTAATCGACCCCGGGAACGGCTAATAAAATTTTTAAATAGATAAAATTTTCAAAGTGCACATGGACTGTGCTTAATCGACCCCGGGTACGGGTAATAAAAATTTTAAATGGATAAATTTTTCTAAGTGCACATAGACTGTGCTTAATCGACCCCGGGAAGGGGTAATACAAATTTTAAATGGATAATATTTTAAGTGCACATGGACTGTGCTTAATCGACCCCGGGAAGGGGTAATAAATTTTAAATGGATAAAATTTTCTAAGTGCACATGGACTGTGCTTAATCGACCCCGGAAAAGGGTAATAAAAATTTTAAATGGATAATATTTTCTAAGTGCACATGGACTGTGCTTAATCGACCCCGGGAAGGGATAATAAAAATTTTAAATGGATAAAAAATTTTAAGTACACATTGATTGTGCTTAATCGACCCCGGGTAAGGGTAATACAAATTTTAAATGCATAAATTTTTTTAAGTGCACATGGACTGTTCTAATAAGTGTAATTGTGCACATGCATTAGGGTGTGCAGATAGTAAGTATGATCTCGTACAAGAATGAATTTAATCTATGCTATGGGATGCTCAAAATATTGTATTTCATTATAACTAGAAATTTGATGTTAATTACATTTTGGGGAGAATAAATACATATTTAGTTTTCTTATTTATGCAATAGAAATGGTGCAGTCTTGCACACCTTGAGGTTACTGATAGAATTTTCTTAGACGAGCCCTGTGCCAAATGTTCGGGACCTCGGTGTCATTCAGGTAGCTCAGCTTGTAGGTTCCCGGGCGCAAAATTGCCTTGACTTTATATGGTCCCTCACAGTTAAGCTGCAGCTTTCCTTGGTTTATTGGATCTGAGGCCTCTGTATCCAGGAGAACGAGATCAACAACTTCATTCTCTCTGATCTTGGCCTTTTCCCGAAGTAGAGCTTTTTTTCTTTTTACTTCTCCATTCTCCATACAACCCGGTCTCTTACTTCGTCTAGCACCTCCAGATTTGTTTTTAGGCCTTCAATGTTGGACACTTCATCAAAATTGATGACCATGTCAGAAGAGGGTCCAATTTCTATTGGGAGCCTAGCCTCTGAACCGTAGGCGAGTTTGAAGAGGGTTTCCCCGGTTCCTGTTCTAGGAGTGGTTCTGTATGATGACATAACCTTTGAGAGCTCATCTGACAAAGTCTTCTTGGACTCCTCTAGTCTTTTCTCGAGTGCCCGGAGTATGGTTTTATTAGTTACTTCTACTTGTCCATTTCCTTGTGGGTGTGCCACAAATGACCTCTTGTGTTTGATCCTGAGCTCTTTAAGATATGCTTCAAATTCTGAGCTGACAAACCGGGGACCATTTTTCGAGACCAACACTATCGGGATTCTGAACCTCATCACGATGGAGTCCATGAATTTGATGCAATCTTGCTGGTTGATTGTGCACATCGCCTTTGCTTCTACCCACTTGGTCATGTAGTCAATGGCTACTAAAACGTAGCGTAGATCTCCTTTTTCTCAAGAAAAAGTTCCCATGATATCTATTCCCCAGACAACAAAAGGGATTGGAGAGAGAACAGATGCAGGTAGGTTCGGGCTCTGCTTAGGCACATTGTTGAACTTTTGACATTGGTGTATTTTTTGACATATACAACTGTATCAACATGGATTATTGGCCACTAGTGTCCTTGTCTAATGACCTTGTATGCCAAGGCCTTTGCTGCCAAGTGATCTCCACAAATGCCTTTATGGACCTCCAAGAGATAATAGTCGGCCTCCTCCGAATCCACACACTTTAGAGTTGGTGCTGAAAAAGTTCTTCTGTATAGTTGATCATCTTCAAGAAAAAAGCGGGAAGCTTTATATTTCAAGTACTTGGCTTTGTTCTTTTCTTCTGGGAGAGTCCTGTCTTTCAAATATGCTATGAAAAGGGTCATCCAGTTGTCCGGGATGCTAATGTATAAGATTCCTGCCCTTTTGGTGCCTAGTATCTGAAGTTCTTCAAAGTAGACCAAACTGCTCAAGTCTGAGGCATTTTGTACAAGCTTGGAGAGCTCATCTGCCTTGGCATTTTCTTCTATGTTGATATGAAGGATGGTGGTATCCGGGATGGTTTCCAAGATGCTTTTTACCATAATTTGGTATTGTGCCAGCTTCTCATCTTTAGCAATGTACTCTCCGATTGTCTATTTGACCATGATTTGGGAGTCGTTGTGAATGACTAAACTCCTTACTCCAAGGGATTTTTCCAGTCGCATTCCGGATAGAAAAGCTTCATATTCGGCTTGATTGTTGGTCGCTCTAAAGGAAAATGTGATTGCTTGTTGAATAGTGAACCTCTCAGGACTGCTGAGAATGAGACCGGATCCGGATCTCTCAGTTGTTGAAGAACTGTCTATGTATAATTTTCACGCATCTTTGGTAGGGGGTTCATCTCCAGAGGTAGATGGATATCGCAAGAGAGGAGATGTCACGGGGAAGGTGCACTTCATAATGAATTATGCTAGTTCCTGGGATTTTATTGCTATCCGCGGAACGAACTTGATGTTGAATTGGTTCAGCTCGATCGGCCAATTGACAAGTCTTCCAGATGCATCAGGTTTGTGGATTACCTTTCCGAGGGGTTGGTCTGTGACTACTCTGATCTCTCGGCCTTGAAAGTATTGCTTAAGCTTCCTAATTGTGTGGATAAGGGCTAAGGAAAATTTTTCCAAGTTTGGGTACCGAGATTCTGCATTTTTGAGGACCTAGCTCACATAATACACTGGACTTTGGAGTCCCTTTTCTTTGCGGATGAGTGCAGCAGAGATGGCCTTCGGGCCAGCAGCTACATAGAGCAAGAGTGGTTCTCCGGGATCTGCTTTGGAAAGAATGGGGGGGATTCATGAGGTGCTTTTTTACTTTTTCAAATATCGTGTTGCATTCCGGAGTCCAGTCTAATAACTTCTTGTTTCAGGCTCCTCTAAGTAGCTCAAAGAAGGGTAGGCATCTTTCTGTGAGCTTTGGGATGAACTTATGCAGAGCTACGAGGCATCCAGATAGCTTTTAGATAGCCCTTTGTATTCTCGAAACTGTCATCTCCATGATTGTATTAATCTTCTCTAGGTTTGCCTCAATTGCTCTTTCGCTGATTAGGAATCCGAGAAACTTTCCAGATGGCACTCTAAATGTGCATTTCTCCAGGTTAAGCTTCATTTGTACTTCCTCAAGTTGTCGAAGCATTCTCTGAGATCTCTGATGTATTCTGGGACAGTCTTGGACTTGGAAATCATGTTATCGACAATATTTCATATCCCTTTCGAGTTGATCTTTGAAGATCGTGTTCATCATCTTTTGGTAAGTTGTTCCGGTGTTGACGAGTCCGAATGGCATCATGAGGAAAATATATATAGCTTGATGAGTGATGAAGGCTATTTTTGCAATGTTCTTCTAGTCCATCTTGAACTGATTGTATCCATAAAAAGCATCCATAAAATTCAGCATTACATGTCCCGAAGTCGCATCGGTCAGCTGGTCAATGTTGGGAAGGGGGTAGGAATCTTTTGGGCATGCAGAGTTAAGCTTGTTTAATCAACACACATTATTTGGTTTCTCTATTTCCTCGTCAATTGCTTGTTGGCGCTCCTGGCCAAAATATCTTCTTTTCTATTTGATTGGCTTCTGTTTGGGATCCACATCCAAGCTTTGCATTGCCACAGACTCATCGATCCCAGGCATGTCCTTCGGGCTCCACGCGAATACGTCCGCGTACTCTTTAAACATGTCAATTAGTTCTTTCTGAAATGTCTTTTCCAGCCCTCTTCCAATCTTCAACCTCCGGGTAGGGGTTCCCGGGATCAAACTCGATATCCGTTATTTGCGCTGCTGGTTCAACCTTGGTTTTTTCTTTTGTTTCCATGAATTTTTAAATCCGGCCATTTGCGTTGGTTACATCGTAGCCTTAATCTTCAATGGCATTCACATCCATCCCGTGTCTCTTGCTGAGGTGTTCCCGGTACTTCTTTCGGCTTTTCCCCTTGGGTAGGGACATGACCTTCTTTCTATTTTCTGGATCCATTTCTGCCATGACCAGTTCCTTCCCGTAGCACCTGCTTTCCATATCCATGTCTCCTTTGCGCTCCCTGATTTCGCTCGGGGTTGGAAAATTTAGCTGCATATACTGGTTCATGTTTCCCTTTTTAATTTGATCTTTGATAAATATTAAAAGTAGTTGTTAGTCGTGTGACCGTGATCCTCATGGTATCCGCAGTGCTTATCTATCGCCCTGTTCTCTGGGGGAGCGATGAGGGGTTTTGGAGGATAGTGGAAAGGCTTTCCCTTGACTTCTCTCAAGATGTCAGCCCGGGACCTGTTAAGGGGCGTCCACTCGGGCTCAGGATTTGGCTCTCTTTTGTTTCTCGGTTTCCTTTCATTCTTTTCAAGTGCTGAATAACCACTCCCGGGTGGGGTTTCCTGAGAGTGTTGGATGTAGTTGGACTACCTATCAACCTTGAATCTTTTGTCTCTTCTGTATGATGAGCGCCTGTAGCACCCTCCAAACCTGGGTCAGAAGTTTGGAGTTCACAACACACATACCTAATATATAAACCTTTATATAAAATATTATATACATTGACCCTTCTTTACACAACCACAGATCGCAATAGGTTAAAGTATGAAAACAAGGCACAACCTTAACTTTTATTACATCGTACCAAATCTCAACTAGTTCAACTTATAACTGATAGTGATACTGTTCTTACCATCTTGCATAACTCATCTACAATATAAAGCTCCTGCTAGCTTGATCCAACTTAACCTGGAATCCTAGCTCACTCACTGGACTGGGAATCCTTGTTACCAACAATTTTTTTTTCAACTGTTGAAAACATAAAAAGGTTTACAAGAGTAAGCTAACTAGCTTAGCAAGTCATAATAGCAATAACTGAGGTTAAATAATAACCAATTGAAATGATTCAGAAGAATCAAGTTTCTCAATAAGCAATGATTAGAATTGGAAATTCACTTTTCATTTTAAAAACCAAGGTTAGGCTGCTGATCAATCACGCATTAACCCCGAGCAAGGCTCCCAGCTTTGCTCTGTATACTGGATCCAAGGCATGCATTGGCCTATTATGACTATGAATCTGGTCCGACCACGAATCTGGTCCACATTTATAAAACCATCCAATTCTAAAATAATTCAACATGATAACCAATGTATTTCAATAAGCTGAATCATAAACAACATTTATTTTGAAGCATAGGGTGATTCACAATACCATGAAGGTATAACAAGGAATTCAAAAAGATTGGCTTTCAGTCTAAAGAAAGAATCAGAAAGTAAAATACCAAGGGTTCAACGTTCCAAGGATTGGTCTTCTGTTAAACAAGGAAAAAGGGTTGGTATGTCAAACAATTCAATATCAGAAATCAGTATGTGGTAGATATGTATTTGTGGAGTAATATCTTATGTGTCTGGCTCGTATCTGAGAATTCAACAATCAATGGTTTATGAAGAATAAGGCTTATGGCTCAAGATCAAAAAGAATCAGGGTTCAAGGTTGAATAGTTTAAAGCGCTTGCAATATAAAACAAGATTTATTTTGAATACTAGCAACATGTTATGAGAAAGTTTGAAAATATCTGAAGAAGGTTCAGAATTACTTGCCTTATCACCAATGATTTTCAACTTTACTTGTACCCATCTAATAGTTTTACTTTTCCATCACTTTCCTTCTTTTTCTATGCCTTGCTTCTATTCATCGATCATTTGCTTTCTTTTTCTACACTTCAGTTCTATTTACTGATCACTGGCTTTCTTTTCTATGCCTCGTTTACTCTGCTAGGCATCATGAGTATCTATCAATACTCAATCTCATATCATTCTAATTGTCACATAGTCGTCATAAGCTTTCATCTACCCTTCGTTTCACCCAAATCCGACGTACATATTGAAAGTTAAAGAAAAAATAGTCAAACAATGCACGTACAGTCATATTATGAATCAATCAAATCACATATAACACGTAGCACGTAAGATATTCAATTAAAATATTTTTTCAAAGAAGATTCGGGGTCAAAATGATCTTCCAGGTATTTAATACAAATTTTTGAACATTTTTCGGAGTTAAAAAGGGTATCTGAATCATTTTATAATTAAATAATAGGGTTTGAATACTCGAATCTGACTTGAAAATAATTTTATAATAATTATCAAGCCTTGAAAATAATTTTAAAATAATATTTTAAAGCTCAAAACTATTTTTCAAAATTTTTAAATTAAAAGAAATAATTAAATCTAATTAAATATTCAATTAAAATTAATTAATAACTAATTAAATCAATTATTAAATTAATTTACTATTTAAATAATTAATTATCAACTAAAATGAATTAATTAAATAATTTAGATTTATTTTTGAATTTATAAATAAATAAAATGAATTTTTGGAAATTAAAAAAATAATTTTTAGAAATTAAAAATATAATTTTTGAATTATTTATAAAAATAAAAGGGCAGAAACAGGTTTTTGGTTTCAGGCTTGAGAGAGATGGATTAAATGATGGCTGGAAGGGGAAGCCGGCCGGAGTTTGGATGAACTCGGTCGGAATCTGGGAAATGAACCCAGAAACCAGCGAGCTCCGTCCGGTTTCCGGCGAGCCTTTACCTTGGCCAAAACACCGCCGTTTGTACGGTTTTTGCCCGAAATCGAACCTCAGCCAACCCTGAATCCAACAGAATCAATATCAATTACAACCAGTCTTGCCACACCATTTTCCGATAAAAAGTTCGAAAGAAACCGACGAGGTTCGCGATTCCGGCGAACTCGCTACAGACCTCCAACATCACATCTCAATATATGATTTAATTTGTTGTGAAACGATCTACATGTTGATACCACTCAATTAACCCCAGACCTAACAGAAATAAAACTCCCAAATCATAATCAAGAACATTCATAAGAACATAAACCCTAATTTCTTTAATCACAGAATCAAACACAAATTTCTTTATGTTATTGAACTCCGAATTTGAAGTATAATATACCAAAATGACCAGAAAAATATTATCTACATGATTCTAACATCAAATCATATCAAAAACATCATGAACAAATTTTCAAAATTTAATCTTCAAATAATTCAAAATAAAATAATTAAATTAGAAAAATACCTTGATTGCTGCACTAGAATAGTTGATTGATTCAGAAAGAGCTTTTCGAGAGCTTCGATTTGATATATGGCATGCCAGAATCGAAGTTCGATAACATCTTCGTTCATGCGTTTGATTCTCAAGAACGTAATGTTTTTAGGGTTTTTCCTCTATACATTCGATATTTTTACTGATCGATTATGATTATACGAATAAAATGAAATAATAAAAGGGCTATATATATTTATGGAATATTGGTTCATTTTGGATCATTTTGGATCGATAAATTAGTTACTTAGCCGCTAAGTAAGTGGAAAAACGATCCGATTTTATACCCATATTGGATAATTATCCAAACCGGGCTTCTAATAAAACACTTTATATGAAAATATGTAATAATATCCCGTCTTTTATGAATACGGGTTTTGTTGCTTTATCGAAATGATTATCGTATTGAAAATTGTACGCTGGGACGTGCACGGGTCAAACCGTAATCCGGATCGAAAAAGTTAAAACACGGAAAATGTCCGGAATTACTAGATTAGGTTAGGAAGGAGTTTTCGGAAGAGTTTTGGTTTGTAAAAGCGTAAAAACGGTTGAAGTTGGACGATTCCCGGCTTTATAAAATAATTTTGTAATTATTCAGAAAATAATTAATAAATTCATAAATCAGTATAAAATCATATAACAGTCCAAAAATTACCAGAAAAATACCGTAATTATTTATATTTTATTCTGGTCATAATAAAATTAAAATACTTATACTTTACCACATATAAGAATCCACATATCCATACCCATCATCAGATAATTCACTAAAAATTACATAATAATCACATAAAATTTATTTATTGATAAAAATAATTACACGCAATATCCCGGATATTACATCCTTCCCCCTTAAAAGGATTCTGTCCTCAGAATCACAAAAAGGATCAGATAATGATATATTCAAGTATCTCACTTCTATTTTCTTAGGTTGATCCTTCAACCTTACAACTTTTCATAAATTTACTCGCAGCATCACTCATTACTTAACAGCCTCTTGCTGACATCATATTCTATTAGTTTCTTATATAACTCAACTTAAGTATATATTTTATATATAATGGAGCTAGATTACTTTTTCTGAATATACACGTATAAACACCCTATGATCTTGATAAACATGTTTCGGTGAAGCCAACTCACTTACAATTATCTTACCTATTTTACTGTTCCAAAAGGACCAACATAATACATATAAATTCTCTTTTTTTTCTAATTCTAGTAATTCGTGCTCATGAACGTTTGCAATAGTTACTAGTTGTTGAACCTCATTCCCACATGTTTCTTTATTCAATTAACCTAGTTTGTAATTGCTTCCATTCTCATTCGAGGCTCTTTAATCATTCCTTAATCTTCTTGTCCCTCTGCAGATGATATATTGCAACCAGGACGTATTTGATTTCGAACGTCCTCGAAATTACTTTGGAATTAAGAATCAACGAGAAAATCTTGACTGAATATGATTGACGCGCAAACTTATCATCATATCTTATTTTCCTTGAATCACAATCGAGTATATTTGTTGAGCGAAAATTTCTTAGTGCTTTGAAGAAAATACACTAACCTGGAGGCATTACTAGCATATTCTAACCTATAATATCATTTGTTTTGGTTCTAAGAATTTCTCATACACAAATGACTGCAATGCTTGACGTCTAGTCACATATAACGTTTATTCTTTCTTTGTGCCATACTATCAGAAAGTCTTATTTGCCATCTAGGTCTTTTATCATATTCTCGGCGTAGCTTGAATCTCTTGAGTTATCAAGGTTTAACCAAATTCCTATCTTTTTAGTTCCCCCTTACTTAATGCTCGTTCATCTAGGAGTGGTATATACTATTCTGGTTTGACATAATTCATCGTATTCTGAATACTCCTATCAAATCTCAAATCAAACAATATTGATCATTTATAATAAATTTCTGGATCTGATGACGTACCACAATATCTTCAAGCAGCAATTAACCCACTTATTGGATGAACTGTTTATTAATAAAAGAAAATGATTAGATTTGAATAACCTATCGATAATGATGCAATTAACGCTTCCCTCACCTTTAGTTCTCAGGTGATTTCACTACGACGTTTCCTGGAGGAATGTATCCATCTAGCTTTTGATGTCCCGCCTTAATTCTTGGGCAGGTATAACATTTATTTACATGTTTTCCCCCATTTTCTCTTCACGTCTGGTCACTAGATATTTTCTTTTAGCCCTCGGTACTTGATCGTACTCCTGGGTGCATTCCCTATCTCAATTTACAAATGTTTCCTAAATTTTTCTCCTTACTTATATCTTTCATATTACCCATATCTTACCTATATCCTGGCATCTTATAAAGTTTCTTTATCACCCTTTTGATTCCACTTCCCTTCCTATTTCCGTTTTTCATTCTCATAGCTCATTCAAAATCGAACTCTTGACATTAATACTCATTTTGATGTCATATCAGATTAGATATCAATACGAAATTTGATACTCACAACATCCCATTCTGAAGTAAACATCAATCATCTATATTAATACCACTTTTGATATTTAACAATAACCTAGGTATCAACATCAATCAGAAACTGAATTAAAACTGTATCTCACATTTTGTCCAAAACAGAAATACTTGATAAATCATTTATTGTATGATTATCAAAACAATTTAGAAACAAGACATCCTTTAATAAAACTTTATTGTAAATGATAAAATCTCTTTGATTACCTAATAAAATCCATATTAGTGTAGTTATTAATCTCTTCTTTATTCCACCTTCCTTCTTCCTTTCCTTCCTTCTCTTTGCTCTATCTTAAATCTTTAGTTCTGGAAAACACTCTTCTCACTTGTGCATACAGATAACTTTTTATTTCCCTTGTCCATTATAAAGGGCATATTCGTCCAAGTAAAGCCTCATTCACTTGCAGCAATTTTTGAATTCTACTGGTGTCCTTACTTTCTCCAAATTCCTCATTGCTTTGATTTCGGATTTGAAAATCACATCAAAATTTGACTTAATCCAATGAGAATCGATCTCCATCTAACTGACCATTAATTGGTAAAATTAGCCAATTAACTCACTTTATTGATCAATTGCACCAAGTGATGACTAGCTAAATGAAATCAAAGACCAATTATATATAGTCGGATTAGATGTAACAACATCTTTCAAGAACCGAGATCACAATTATTTGGAGTATCAACAAGAATATCAATAACACACGGAAGTATACTTTCTATCTTCAGTAGTAGGGTATTCTCTGAAAATTTGGGCAGCATCTCCTTTATATTATTGACTACCAGTCGGACTCAAGCCGCCACCAACAACCAACCACATAACCAACAATTAACCCAGAAGTAGACCAATCAACTTCCGCCTTTTAAACTCACCATTTCACCACCATACATAATACTAATCAGTATAACTCATATCTTTAGTTCAACTTAAGATTATAGCGAACAATTCATATTATACCATATATTTTTTTTCATATCTTCTGATTATAACTGAATATCACTAATGAGTTGTTATTCCCTAACAATACAACAAGAATTACAGAAGGGGGGTTGAATGTAATTCTGGCTTCTTTTTGAGATTTATGAAAAATGGTTCTAACTCGATTTATATCTAACTGTTTAATTTGCAAAGTGTGGAATACAAAGTTAAGTTAATCAAACATAAAATAATAAGAACTCGGATCTTTAAAACTTTCTAGTGGATTTGAATGTATCCACCATATATATATATATATCAAGAGAACCCTATGAGGCTTGAATAGCTCACAGCTGCTTTACAAGTGAACAACTAAACTTGCAGAGAAATGCTAAAGGATACAGCTTACAAATGTTTCTCTGAAAAATATGTTTTTGCTTAGTCTATTATTGTTTTTGTTCTACTTGCTACACTTGGTTTATATGTCACCAAGTTTATATAGAATAAGACAAGATAATAAAACAAAACCTATAAAGTCTAACTCCATGCTGCTTCACTACTCTATTCCAGCATCTTTGAAAATCTTCATAACTTGCATGGAAATGGTAATGCTTCTTTGTTCTCATTTTCCTGCTAAACAGGCTGCCACATTCCTTTTGCAAACACCCAACGCATGTGACTGGTCACTGTCAACAGATATTTGAATTGATCATTCGTCGGGTACATGCTTGTTATCCGTTGGGTAGCCTTTTTGATCATCCGTCGGGTAGCTTTGTTGATCATCCGTCGGGTAGCCATTTATCACTTGACTCCATTTCATTTGTGCATAATTACAAGACATCTTATATTTACATTTAATCAACCTATTCTACAAATCTACCAGTAGTCTTCATGACTCATAAGCTACTATAGAAACTATACCAAGTTGTTTGCAGAAATGTGCTACATGACTTATTGTTACATAAGCTACTCACCCGATGGATATCAATTAGTCATCCATCAGGACTATATTGAATCATCCTTCGGGACTATAATTGATCATCCATCGGGTGCTATAAAATACACTAAGTTAAATCTACTAAGGTGTTTTGTTTGGCTTATCATCAAGTACACAACATATTCCTAACAATCTCCCCCAATTTATGTCTACTAGAATTGTAGCCATAAATTAAGAGAAACTTGATGATAACAAAACATCCTAAAGATACAGATTGAAAAATAGTAGATAAAACTGATAAGTGCTACATGTTTTCTGAAAGTTGAACAATACAAAGTACACAAGGAAATTGCTCACAATTGTTATCAAGATGCTCCTCTAGTCTGAGCAGATAGATCTACTTCCTTGATTGTCTGGATTTCTTCCTAAGCCTTTTGTTGTTTTCTTTAATTTAATTCTGAAGTTGTCTGTGGAATTCAAGTTCATCAGCTTCTGAGAGATTTAGCATTTCCTGCATTTCCAAAAGAGTCTCATTGCTAGAGATACTCAATTGGTCCTCCAATCTAAAGAATATTCTAACACCTTTGTCATCCATGAATTCCATCAGCCAGTAGGGCCTTAGATGCACTCTTTTTCCTGTAAAGGGAATAGATAGAGTCTTTGGAAGTGCATCTTTGGCTCTAATACTCCTTAGTTCCTCAATCCTCTTTAGAACTATTATTCTTGCAGTCACATTATATCCAAAGTTCTTTTTGAAGGATGAGTAGACTTTAATCAGAACAAATTGGCTTTCTTGGAGAATCCTGTGAAGAGGCCATGTCATCTCTTTCCCTCTCTTGTATCTAAATACCATTCTTTCAGAAAGATGTCTGTAAGCATCAATTCCTCTTACTTCTTCCAGTTCATCCAAGTAGAGATTCAAGTCTGGAACTTCCTTGATATCACAAATGTACATGAGATCCCTTTTGTTGACTGTGGGTTGGGATTTGGTTAAAGCTTTGGATTTGAGAGATACAGGCTTCACTTTCTTGCTAGCTCTAGTCTTTGTCTTCTTTATCTTGAAGATGGGAAAATTTAGCTCAGGAATTGGTAACTATCCCAGTCTATTGGCTCATCCTTAGGAACAATTGGTTCACCATGAATATTTCTTGTTGAATCAATCACTTTGAATTCTTCAAATAGCACTGAGGGTTTTGATGTCTGAGTTGTAGTTGTAGGCTTTTTGGGAAACTAATCTTCCAATTCCTCATCATTAAAGTTCACTTTCCTCTTGGAATAGAGTTTGTATCTAAATCTCCTTTTCTGCTGTGATTCTTCTTGCATTATCAAATCCTTAGGTTTAGTGATTACAGTTGGTTGTACAGGAGGTTCTGTTGTGGTTTTTACAGCTTGAAGCTTGGCCAAGATAACAGCTTGTTCTTTCTTTTGCGTTTGCTTCTTAGCATCCAAAGCAGCTTGCTTCTTTTCTAGCCCGATTCTTTCTTTCTCTTCCTTCTTAGCTTCTTTTAGGCCTCAATGATACTATAGAAGGGGGTTGAATATAGTATATACAATCAATTCGATTATGAACACAAGTATGTAACAGAAAACAAGTTTATTCAATATATCAAACTCTGTTACAGTAGGTTTAATCTACTCTCTCAGTGATGTATGATATCACTAAAAGCTGCTAGGGTTACAATTGAATAATATTCTCATGAATGATAACACTTATAGTGTAAACCCTAATCTGTGTTTATATAATACACAGTTACAAGATATCTCCTAATTGATATGATATGTTCTGTTTCCTAAAATATATCAATCAGAGATTATCTACTGTAGTCCTTTAGCTGTATAACTCTCCAAGCATATCTTCTTTTGTTTAATCCGGATCCTCTCCTGTAAATCAGCCGATTTTCATCCCTGAAGTGTATCCGCACTTAAGTTCTGATGTAAGTCCCGATGACTTACGTTCTGATAACTTCCTGTCTTCAATAAGTTCTGATTTCCAGTTAAGTTCTGATATTAAGTTCTGAAATTAAACAAATCAGATTAGACATGACATCACAGATATATCTAACAATCTCCCCCAACTTGTAAATTATAAAAATATGCAAGTTTATAGATTTGATGACGTCAAAAACATTTAAGTACAAATGCAATGAGAGTTTATATGCACAACTAACTACAACTTACAATCCATGCAGCTTTTACCAAATTCACTGAATCATCCTAAATCCAAAATGATTCCTTACAAAGTCTGATACCAGTTTGGTCTCTGTATTTCTTTTAACTTGAAGTAACTGAGCTTTGACTTGCTACAGTTCTTCATCTTCAGTATCACCAATCTGATATATGGCAGCTCTGAGTGCAGAAATTTGAGTTCTTTCAAGTCCATCTCCCAGTCTGATTACCCTTGGATATGTAGAATCTTCATTATAGCATAAGCATCTTCCTTTCAGAATTACTTCTACCTTAGCAGAATTCTTCCTCATAGGAATATCTCTTCCATCATCCTCAGTCATCATTGGAGTATAATCTGTTATTCTTGCACCAGAAATTTTGAGTAAATCTCTTATTGTCTTCAGAATATATTCTGACCATTTCCTGGTAACATCAGAAATTACCTCCAGTAGATAATGAATATATTGGAGCTCTTTGATAGATTTCTTCAGCACATCAGATTCAGATAATCTATAAGTTCTGCCATCAATCAGAAATAAGATCAATTTCTCTTTTACTTCATAATCATCATGAGTATCCATTACTACTTGAGCAGAAAACACTTTGTCAAGGTGCTTCTGTGTGATCTCTTCAAATGGTTTGTCAGTCAATGTGAATGGATCTCTAATATCAACTTCTATTCCAGTCTAGAATTTCTCTCTGTCAGAACCTAATCCATAAGTGTCTCTAGCTTGCTTGGCTTTTACCCCAAATGCTGCAAGTTGATTCAACATCTGATTTGTTATATGATGAACTGGAATAGACTTGTTCCATAGCAGCTTCTTCTTGTCTTCTAACGTTAAGCTGTCTATGTCAACTTGAGTAGTGTCAAAGGTTGATGTCTTGATGAATTGGTCATGATTTGCAGTTTCATCTGTAGCTTGCTATTCTAAAATATCTTCAGGATTTATTAAGTTCTGAACTTCTTCACTCTGAACAACTTGAGCTATGTCAGAGGTTATCTTAGATTCTTCTGTCATCCTCTTTCTCTTCAGAGTTTCAACTGTTTCATCTTCAGCAGCAGTATCATCAAAGACTTGAACCATCTTGCACACATGATCCATCAGAATTTAAGGAATCTTCATCTTCTGTTTCTTGACTCTCTCCCCAAATTTTCCTTTTCCCTTGTCGTTGGGATCGGTAGTAGTTTGAGATCTAGTCCTTGATCTAGGAATCTCTATGGTAGATCTTTATCTTATCACGATTCCCTTTTTCTTTTGGCCTTGGTGGTTTTTTAGCATCAGAAACTTTTGACTTGGGTTTGCTCTTCTCAGCAGCAAATTTAGCTTCTTCTTCTCTTAATTCCTCTACATCCACTCCTGGATTATCCTTAAGGAATAGTCTTTTGGCCAATTCTTCATCAACAAATTGAATTTTGGGATCTTTGTAGAAGAATGTTGCTTTCTTTCCTTTGAATTTCAAAGTCTTCAAAAACTTCTGTGACTCTTGGCTTCCAGCTTGGACTATCACATTAGAAGTAGTTTTCAGAACTTGATCATCAGTATTTGAAGAATCAGCATTTGTGATCAACAAAGGAACATCCTGATCTGTTGGCTTCTTTCCTTCCTTATTCCTCCCTTGCATAGCAGATCTATCAGAGTTCTTGCTACTAGACATTCTCTGATGAGAACTTGTCTGTTGAGTGGGAATTCTGCTCAGCTGCTTCCCTTGACTTTGACCTCTACTCTTTTCAGAGTTTCCCTGGTCATCTCCATGATCATCCTTTTTCTTCAGTGTTTCGCTTGGTGAGCATTTGGACTTAACTACCTTCTCCCACCTTTTGGCATCATCTGTCAGGAGTAGAGAAAGAAGGAGTTCCACTGAAGATTGGATCTCATTTAACTGAGTCTGTTGAGCAGCTTGATTTTGTAATACCTTATCCAGTTTGGCCTGCTGCTTGGTTTGAACAAGCTCAATAGCATTCACTTTTTCTTGAATTGGTCTGATAAACCTCTTCTTGTCTAGTTTGTACATCATGTCTAGCTTATCAGCTGTTTCCTGAAGTTTATCAACCTTTACATGAGTCTTGGAGTGTTGACCTTATAGAGTTCTTGTACTGAGAGCAGTGACCTTTAGTTGATGCTTGAAGTCAGAACTTGTCAGCAACTCATCAGCTTTTGAAACATGTTATGTCCGAACATGTGGGCTGGGAATAAAATCAGTATCATTCCATTTATGTATCCACTCAGCCCCTCTAAAGGTTTCCTCCCATAGAACTGGAGCAGCCTCTTCCTCAAACTGGAATAATGCCTCTTTTCCTGTAGGCACTGTAGTGTTTACTGGAGCTGACTCTCCAGAACTTGCTAGAATCTCCTCATCTTCAGATAACACCAAGGTGTGTGTGGTTGTAGGAGACTCTGAATCAGCTTTGTCTAAATTTTGATCTTCAGTTCCAAGATCAAGAATTGGTGTTGTTGGTATCTCAGCCTGTAAAATTGGAGAAGTAACAAGAGTTGGCGGTTTTATAGTTGGAGCCTCCAAATATATAACAGTAGGTATATTCAAATTATAAATATCTATTTTATGACTTGTCTCTTGTTCTTCAACATCATCTGTAGCTTTGATTGGAGAGTGAGGTGGAGAATTCACAGATTCTTGTATAGGTTTTGATCTGTGGACTTCAGGATTTTTAGATTCCTGAATCAGAACTTCTTCAGCTGCTGGCAGAGCTTCAATCACAATAGGTTCTGATGAGATCAGAGATTTCTGATCCATTCCTCAGCATCTTCAGCATCCTCAGATTGAGTTTGTGCAAGATGCACACCTACTCTTGTCTTTCTGAATTTTAATTTTGTAGATGGAGGGGTGACATGATCTGTATCAGAATGTGAAGACCTCTTTCTTTTTTGAATGCCAGAAGCTTCAGCTGCTTTCTCCTTCTGAAAAGTTGACTTTTCAGCTTCTTCTGTCACAGGTACTGATGCAGAAACCTGGACCTGTTCTTCCTCATCTGATTCATCTCTCAGAATCAACCTTCTCTTTCTCCTTGGTGAAGATTGAGGAACAGTTTTAGCTCTTGAGGTTTTGGGTCTGGAAGATGTGTCAGATTTTACAACTGGCACCTTTTGAGAAGTACCAGAGGTTGGTTTGGTTTTGGATTTGGGTCTGGACTGTGAAGTGCTGACAACAGGTGCTGATGTTGGTGGTTGTGAGGTAGACTGTGGTTGTTGATTAGTGGATGGTTGTGATGGTGCTACATCAGGGAATATGGCTGTGTAAGTGTCTGGGATAGTGTTGACTAAGAACTATTTGACATATTGGGGTATGTGGAGAGGTCTTAGTACTTCCTTCTTGTTATCAGCAGATAACAAGTTAGTAAATGCCCTTTTATGTAACTTAAAAGGTTCCATTAGGTCACTGAACACTTGTGGCTTATCAGAACAACAATAACTATAAATTAATTGACAGAACCTAGCAAAATACACTACATTTGCATCTTCCTTCATTCTGTCACCAATATAGCCTAACACAGCAGATGCATAATCAAAATGAGTCTGAGTAAGAAGTGCATACCTTATTTGTTGACTCATGATTGGAATGGCATCAAAATTAGAGCATTTGTTAGCAAAAGTCTTTGTGATGCAATCAAAGAAGAAGCTCCATTCCCTCCTGATGTAAGGCCTCTTCAACTGTCCTAGCTTGGACAAGCTTTTCTCATATCCCAAGCTTACCATCATGTTCTGAACAACAGATTCTCCAGGTGCTGAGTTGTAAGTGCAGTTTTCAGGAAGATGAAGAGCCTGCCTCACTGTAGTAACAGTTACCACATACTCATCTTCTCCTGATGAGAAAATGATGCTTGGAGATCCAGTTTCACCTCCATCATCATAGATTCTAGTCTTCCAGAACTCCAGCACTTGTTTACCAGAGATTGCTTGAGGTTGGGTCAGAGCATACCCAATCTCACTGTGAGCCAAGAAATCCTGAACAAAGTGAAGTTCTGAAGGAGCTTCATCCTTGTTCAAGATAGCAGAGTAGTTGTTTGGGACAAACTTAGCTCCATTAAAAATAACATCCTTTGGTGCCATTTCTGTTGAAAAATCAAGTGAAAATTTTGTGTTTGCAAAGTGTTTGATAAAATGCCTGTAAGAGAACGTCAGAAAATAAGAGAGTAAGAAAATAAGAGAGAGAGAGAATAGAGTAAAAGAGTGGGTAAAAGATTGTATAATCTTTTATCTCTGATATTTATAATCTGCACATGGTAATGTCTCTTTTTGAATTATAACCGGCATTTTTTACACTTGGCAGCGTGTAATCAGTCAAAACATAAATAGTGGGCACGGTAAACATGCAGTAATTATTGCACACCTGCACATACCAAAGCCAACACGCAACCCACCAACAAACGATTATGACTGTTTTTATCTCACCTAATTATTTTTCTAAGAAATATAACCGTTACAGTAAATACCAAAAATAAGTCAAGTAAATAAATAATGCCACGCAAGCATCAGGATTTGCATCAGAACTTGACTAGTATCAGAATTTAACGGTCATCAGAACATGGATTCTGTACTCAAAAAGTGAATGACTGTTTCTGTGTTTCTTCACACAAATACTGACTAGTTTCTTCAGAGTTTAATCATCAGAACATAATCAGAACTTGTCCTCAGAATTTATGCAAATAATACTTGACTGTTTATCAGAAACAACTTAATCACCACAGTAATTTTCATCATTCATATGGAGTGATAGTGTGTGTATGTGCAAATGATCAGATAAAGATTAAAGTCCGATAAACTTCAGTATATCTTAGAAATAAGCCATAACTAAGAAAAATGCTTAAAATCTGTCTTGAATTGTGAAGTCTACTGTAGAATAAAGTTATGCAAGAATCCACCTCAACTGTTTGTGCTTATTTTATGCATCTTTTTAAATTCTTTTGATAAGGGATTCTCAGTGTAAATGAGTTACAACTGCCATCAGAATTTATGCTGTTATCAGAATATTTCTCCAGTAATCAGAAAATGTGAAAAGTCACCAAGAAAAATTAATTTGCTTTTCTAATGCATATAACTTAATACCAGCAATGCACTTGGATCTTCCCTTTCACATAAATTACTCTAGATCTCAAAGGAGTACCTGATTTCAATTTTCTTTTCTTTTCTTTTATTTTCTTCAGATAAGTGAGGCTTATCAAGCATGTAGTTCATCCTTAAGATTTACTAACATCAGAATTTGACAGATAAGAAGCAATAATCTAGTTTGTGACTTAGTAATAAGATACAGGAAGTAAATTTGACTAAGATCAAAATTATAATTTGTTTGTGTTACTGATTTCAACATAAATAACTAATTCAAATATGGGATACATAGTTTGTTAAAGACTACTAAGTCAGCATCTAACAAGATAATCCTCATTGGATTGAATAGTCACATAGCATCCAAAACACTTTCAGAGTTTATAGAATCACAGCAGATAATAAGTAGTGTTTAATATGTTACAATTTAAGCACAGATTACATTGAGATAGGAAAATCTGTAACCACTGATCATAAAGTCTGATGTATGAGAACAAAAACTAAACAGATTTTGAGAAAGAACCTGAAACCATTCCAAGTTCATTTACCAGTCTTGTAAAAGTAGCTTCACATAGTGGTTTTATGAAGATATCTGCTAGTTGTTGATCTGTTGGAACAAAATACAATTCCACTGTACCTTCCATCACATGTTCCCTTATGAAATGGTACCTTATGCTGATGTGCTTTATCATTGAGTGTTGAACTGGATTTCCTGTCATAGCAATAGCACTTTGATTATCACAGTAAATAGGTATTTTAGAAAATTCTAACCCATAGTCCAGTAATTGATTCTTCATCCAAAGAATATGTGCACAACAACTTCCTGCAGCAATATATTCTGCTTCTGCAGTTGATGTGGAAATTGATTTATGTTTCTTGCTAAACCAAGAAACCAATCTGCTTCCAAGAAATTGGCAGCTTCCACTAGTGATTTTCCTGTCTATTTTGCATCCTGCAAAATCTGCATCTGAGTAACCTATTAGCTTAAAATCTGATTTCCTAGGATACCACAATTCTAGATCAGTTGTACCCTTTTGATACTTGAAAATTCTTTTCACAGCTATTAGATGAGGTTCTCTTGGATCAGCCTAAAATCTTGCACAGAGACAGGTATCATACATGATATCTGGTCTACTTGCAGTTAAATAGAGTAAAGAGCCAATCATACCTTATAGTTAGTAATATCTACTGATGCTCCAGTATCTTTATCTAACTTGGTGGCAGTGGCCATGGGAGTTAATGCAGTAGAACTGTCTTACATTCCAAATTTCTTGAGTAGATTTCTGGTGTACATGGACTGACTGATAAAAGTGCCTTCTTCAGTTTGTTTGACTTGAAGTCCCAAAAAATAACTTAACTCTCCCATCATACTCATTTGATATCTTTACTGTATTAACTTGGAAAATCTTTCACAAAGTTTTGTATTTGTAGAGCCAAAGAAGATATCATCAACATATATATGTACCAAAAGTAAGTCCTTCCCATGGTTGAGATAAAATAAAGTCTTGTCAATTATACCTCTGTGAAATCCACTTTCCAAAAAAAATTGAGCTAAAGTCTCATACCATGTTCTTGGAGCTTGCTCAAGGCCATTAAGTGCTTTGTCAAGTCTGTAGACATAATTTGGAAATTTTGGATCTACAAATCCTGGAGGTTGTTCAACATATACCTCTTCTTCCAAATCTCCATTGAGAAAAGCACTTTTCACATCCATTTGAAAGACTTTAAACTTCTTGTAAGCAGCATAAGCCAAAAATATTCTTATGGCTTCCAATCTAGCAACTGGAGCAAATGTTTCATCATAGTCAATACCCTCCTGTTGAGAGTAACCTTTAGCAACCAGCCTTGCTTTGTTTCTTGTAATTATGCCATCACTGTCAGTTTTATTTATGAACACCCATTTTGTACCAATAATTGTTCTGTCCTTTGGTCTTGGTACTAGGGTCCAAACTTTATTTCTTTCAAATTCATTTAACTCTACCTGCATTGCTTGCACCCAATCAACATCTTGAAAAGTTTCTTCCACTTTTTTTGGTTCAGTCTGAGATAGAAAAGAATGATAGAGACATTCATTTGTTGTTGTTGTTCTAGTTCTAACACCTGCTTTAGGATCTCCAATTATTAAGTCAGGTGTGTGTGATTTAGTCCACTTCCTTGCAGATGGAAGTTGATCTCTAGAACTGGATCCTCCCCCATGATCCATGCTGTCTCCATCAGCATTTTCTGATGCTCCCCCTGAAGTTATGCTCTCTGAGATTCCAGAATTTGAGTTGGATCCTTCAGGAATTGAAGAATTAGAGTTTCCAAAAATGTCAGAGTTTGGCTCATCAGAACTTGATGAATCAGAACTTGAAGAGCCAGTGACTGGTATTGATGCTTCTTGAGAATCTTGAGATGTGGTATGCTCATCCGCTTGCTCCCCCTGAACAGGTGCATTTTCCTTTGGAGCAGTTACCACAGTTTCAATGACATCAGAATTTAGAACTTACAGGATCAGGATTAGGTCATCAGAATTTACAGAATAAGAATTTACATCTTCATTTTCAAATCTCAGCTGATCATGATCATTAAAATCTTCAAGTCCAGTTATCTTTTTATCATCAAAAGATACATTGATAGATTCCATGACAACCCTTGTTCTTAAATTGTAGACTCTGAAGGCTTTTATGGAAAGTGGATATCCAATAAAAATTCCTTCATCAGCTTTTAGATCAAATTTTGACAGCTGTTCAGGATGAGTCTTAAGAATAAAACACTTGCATCCAAATACATGAAAGTATTTCAGATTTGGCTTCTTTTTTGTCACCATCTGATATGATGTTTTTCCATGCTTGTTTATGAGTGTAGCATTCTGTGTAAAATAAGCAGTCTGCACATCTTCAGCCCAAAAATAGGATGGTAGCTTTGAATTCTTGAGCTCAGTTCCATTATCACTTTTTATTATTTTAACAGAATATTTCACTAACTTATCCAGCTGTCTGACATAATCAGTTAGAGTAGATGCAGTTTCATTCTTTTTGTGCAAGAAATACACCCAAGTGTATCTTGTGAACTCATCCACTATAACTATAGCATATTTCTTCTTTGTAATAGACATGACATTGACTGGACCAAATAGATCAATATGCAGTAAGTGATAAGGCTCAAGAATTGAGGGTTCAGTTTTGCTCTTGAATGAAGATTTTCTTTATTTTGCCTTTTGACATGAGTCATAAAGACCATCAGGAGCAAATATTGATTTTGGCTGCCTCTCACAAGATATTTCTTTACTAGCTCATTTATGTTCTTGAAATTTAAATGAGAGAGTCTCTTGTGCTAATTCTAGGTTTCTTCAATTGATGCTCTGCTTAACGGACAGATTGCAGAACCATAAGAATTTGTTGAAAGTCTGTCTTCATATATGCTACCATGTCTGTAACCTTTTAGAACAACTTTGCCTGTAGAATTACTTACAACTTCACAGTGTTCTTCAAAGAAATCCACATGATAACCTCTGTCACAGATTTGACTCATACTTAGCAGATTGTATTTAAGTCTTGAGACAAGAGCTACTGATTCAATTATGACATTCCCAAGATTGATATTGCCATATCCCAGAGTCTTTCCCATGTTGCCATCTTCATAAGAAACTCCTGGGCCAGCTTTCTCCACAAAATCTGATAGCAGGGCTTTATTTCCAGTCATATATCCTGAACATCCACTCTCCAGAACCAGGATGTTTTTCCTGTTGCCCTACAATCACAAAGACCACTATTGATTAGTTTTAAGGACCCAGACTTGCTTGGATCCTTTGGCCTTGTTAAGTTTGTTAGCATTTGCAGCAGATTTAGTTTCAGAGTTTATGCTAACATACTTTTTATCAGATTTTGCATCAGAATTTACAGTAGATGGAATTACATTAACTTTCTTTAAAGAAGGTTTTATTTCATAATAATCATAGTACAAACTATGATATTCCTTACAAGTATAGATAGAATGCCATAAACTACCACAATGAAAACAAGGATTTTGTGGTTTAAACCTAACAGACTGACTCTTAACTCCTGATATAGGAGGTAAAGAGTTTATATCTTTATTTTTCCTGCAAAAAGAAGCAAGTTGGTTAGAGTTTCCATAATTATAGCATTTCTTTCTAGGAGCATTAGGAACATGCATATAATTATTACTTTTATTCACACCTTCCTTTCCATTCCTATTTTTCCTAGCTTTTTCTACCTTGTTCACATTTTTAATCTCTTTCAGCTTATACTTAAGCTGCTTCTTTATCATTAAGCCAATGTTCACCAAAGCTGGTTTATCCTGTTTTGATTTGTCAGAAGTTGACTTTTATTTAACTTCTATTTTAGAGTCTCTCATCTCTTCAGAATCAGACACAACAGTTTTTGTAACAAATTTAACATGATTTACCTTTGGCTTTACAATCTGTTTGATAGCAATTGGCTTAATTGGCAAAGTCCCTTTCTCACTTTTACCATATTTATAACCTAACCCCTCTTTCCAGTTTCCACTACTTAGAATATTCTGAGTTGTTCTGCCTGAATTAGTCCAAGTCCTGATGATTTATCTTTCTTTTTCTAATTCAGTTTTTAGATAATCATTCTGTTTAAGCAATTCATTCTTAACATACACAATATTATCTCTCTCTGTCTGAATAGTGTTCATCTTGACTAACTCTTCTTCAAGATAGCTATTTCTGTTTTTATACTTTAGATTTTCATATTTTAATCTTTCATTCTCTAAAGTCTGATCTCTATAGTTAATATAAATGTTTTTCAAAAATAATCTCAACTCAATAATATCTTCTATATCAAAAGCAATAGTTGATAGAGGTACCTTTAGTTCATCAGCATCAGAACTGCTATCAGCATTTTCCATTAAGACATAGTTTACCTCTTCTTCAGATTCTGAAGTGTCTACCCAGTTTTTCTTCTTTGTGATAAGTGCCTGGCCTTTATCACCTTTTCCTTTCTTGCAATCAGGAGAGATGTGGCCTCTTTCACCACAATTGTAGCATTTGACATTTGAGTTGTCTCCTCTGTCAGACTTTTTTCCTTTGCCTTCGGTCTTTCTGAACCCTTTCTTGTCAGAACTTCCACCTTTTCTGGAAAACTTCTTACCCTTTCTGAATTTCTTGTAGGCTATATTTGTGATACCCTTAACCATAAGAGCACACAGTTGCATCATCTCTGCATCAACATCCACTTCAGATAAATTTTCAGGTTCTGAATCATCATCATCAGAATCTGATGACTCTGAATCAGACTGTATGATGAGAGCCTTTCCTTTTGCCTTCCTAGAGACAATTGGCTTTTCTTCAGTCTTTAAAGCAACTGTCTTGGACTTCCCTCCATGCATCATCTTTCTTTGCTCCATCTCAAGTTCATGAGTCTTGAGCATCCCATAGATTTCATCAAGAGACATATCAGCAAGTTCATACTTGTCTCTTATTGTAGTAGCTTTCAAATCCCACTTTTCAGGAAGAGCTAGTAGGAATTTCAAATTTGAATCTTTTGGATCATATTCCTTATCCACTAGTGACAGATCACTCAACAACTTTGTGAATCTGTCATATGTATCAGTTAGTGACTCATCAGATTTTGAGTCAAAGTGCTCATACTCCTGTGTGAGTATTATCTTCCTGTTCTTTTTGATGGCATTGGTTCCTTGACATCTCACTTCCAATGCATCCCAGATTTCTTTTGCAGTCTTGCATCCAATCACCCTGTTTGACAAGACATTGTCAAGTGCACTATGAAGCAAGTGTCTTACTTTTGCATCCTTGCTTAGTGAAGAGATGTCTTCAGTGGTAAGTTCTCTCTTTTCTTTGGGAATTATCTTTTGTGGCTCATTCCCAACTACAACAGAAAGCTTTGTGGGCTTGTGTGGACCATCATAAATTCTGTCTAAATATTATGGATATGTAGCTTCCAGAAACATGACCATCTTTACACTCCATACAGGGTACTCAGATACCCTGAGTATAGAAACCCTGATGGTTTCATATCTACTGGTGTTTTGAATGGGTTGAACCTTTGCAGGTTCTTGAGGGTCTTGTGTTTTTGATTGATCATACATGATTGATTGTTTGTTTGGATCTTAACTGTTTGTAAGCTTAACAGATTGGCTCTGATACCACTTGTTAGGCCTCAATGATACTATAGAAGGGGGTTGAATATAGTATCTACAATCAATTCGATTATGAACACAAGTATGTAACAGAAAACAAGTTTATTCAATATATTAAACTCTGTTACAGTAGGTTTAATCGACTCTCTCAGTGATGTATGATATCACTAAGAGCTGCTAGGGTTACAATTGAATAATATTCTCATGAATGATAACACTTATAGTGTAAACCATAATCTGTGTTTATATAATACACAGTTACAAGATATCTCCTAATTGATATGATATGTTCTGTTTCCTAAAATACATCAATCAGAGATTATCTACTGTAGTCCTTTAGCTGTATAACTCTCCAAGCATATCTTCTTTTGTTTAATCTAGATCCTCTCCTGTAAATCAGCCGCTTTTCATCCCTGAAGTGTATCCGAAATTAAGTTCTGATGTAAGTCCTGATGACTTAAGTTCTGATAACTTCCTGTCTTCGGTAAGTTCTGATTTCCAGTTAAGTTCTAATATTAAGTTCTGAAACTAAACAAATCAGATTAGACATGACATCACAAATATATCTAACAGATTCTATAAACAGTGGGTGTCCAACCACCACACAAATCTCCTTACCATTTCTGTAAATTTTGGCAATTCTTCCTTTTAATACTGAATCAGCTGGATCCTTGTAGAATGCAATAGATCTTGACAATAGTTTCTTTTCATCTGGATTTGGTGTCTCAAACACTGGATCCATAGGATTCTTGTCTTAAAACTTAGGATAGTTCCATTTGGCCTTCATGATGAGATCTTTCTTGGGAGATTTGACGCAGGAAGTTTGACCCCTTTCCAGATAGTTCATACTTATATCATTCACAGAGATTTTCATGAATTTAGAGTGATGATTGAAAACTTTGTCTGACTTCTGTGTAGGGCCAAATATCTTTTGAATGTTCTCATCAATTTTCTTCCAATTGATTGGACTCAATTGCTTCTTCTCAGCTGCTTTCAAGTTGGATGTTGCTTCTTTGATGAGATCTATGTTATCTTTAGCAGGTGGTTTTGTGAAAACAATTGTTGGCATAAGTTCTTTACTTAGTTGAATATTGAGCACTTTTTGCTCCCCCTTACTTCTTGATTCCCCTTGACTGAATAAGACAATTGAGCTTTCTTTCTCCCCCTTAGAAGAGGTTTCTTTCTCCCCATTTTTGTTATCATCAAGTTGAGTAGAATAAGAGGTTTGTGCTGCCACTAGCCTTTGAAGCAAGTCTGTTTGTTGTGCTTGGTGTAGATGAATTGCCATTAGAGAGGCTTCCATTGCTGTCATTCTTTTCTCCAAGGAATCCACCTTGGTTGCAAGATCAATGTTCTTCCTTAATTGTCTTTTGATATCAAGCATTGTAGCTTCTGGAAGTTTTGCATCTAGTCTATCAGCTAATCCTTCTTCACTTGAGTGATCTCTGTTTGAATAGAAGTGATATCCTGATTGTGTTGGAAGCCTTGGATTTGTTGTAGTTAGAGAGAAGCAAGATGTGCTTGCAGAAGCTTCTTGGTGCTGGCATTTTTGGATGACTGAAGAGCAGACTGTGTTTGATTGATAAGTTGGATGAGTGTGGTCTTGAAATGATGTTCATCACATTTCTTTGAGAAGGCCCATGATGGCATGCCTAATCCGGAACTAGGGCCTACTTCTCCCCCTATGTCCAATGGCCCTTCTTCACTTTCTGCATCCTCACCACCAAAGAAATCTTCTGAACCACCAGTCTCATAGTCAATATCACCAGCTGTAGAAGGCAGAGCTGTGATTGCATCCTTTGGTCTTTGCATAGGCCGAGTGGTGTGCACCAAATTTAGCATTCTTTATGTATTTTCATTGCCCTGTCCAGCTAGAAGTTGATATACTGGAACAGGGTGAGTAAATGTCACATCATCCAAGGAGGTAGAATATATAATAACTTGACTTTGCTGAGATAGTCCCTCCCTGTTTGCTTCCTGGAAATTCATTAACTCACTTGCAATGACATCCACCCTTATATCTCCTGTACCTGCATTTCTCTCATTATCTCTCTTTTCTTGCATCAAGGTCTCACCTTGGCTCCCTACCCTCACACCCTCACCTTCACCATCTAAGGTGGGACTCCTCTCACTCACTTTTGCCAGTCCTGAAGAAATGGACTGCATTTGATCACTCTTTTCCTCTCGTTTTTCCTGGGAGCAACCCAGACTCTCACTCAAATTACTCCCTTCCCTCAGTCCTAAGAGTGATTGCACTACTACTAAGTCCTCTGCACTTGTAAGAATTGATGAAATTTGAAGCTGTGTAGAGACACCCGAAGGATGAGGAATATCCATCGGGTTAGCAGTTTGACTATCCGACGGATGACTGCTGTTAAGCTTATCCATCGGGATACAATCACTACTCGACGGATGATGAATATCCATCGGGATACAAGAAATAAATGAGTTTGGAGTGGAGACTATTGTGGACTCGGTGCAGATTGATGAGAATTTTGGCACAGATGTCTCAACAGTCTCAGAAAGAAATGGCAAGTGAGCCAACAAATCATTTAGAAGATGATGCTCACTTGTATGGATTTTTGGCTTCTCCAAGAGAGTTAAAGATGGAGAATTTGGAAGTGATGTGTTTATCATGTCAACATCCAATGAGTGTGTGGGAGAGTTTGGTGTATCAGGTGCTTCAATTATTAGATATATTTGTTGTGACTCCACATTTATTGGAACAGCAACCTAACTTTGAGAAGGTGCAGTGACTGGGTCTTTTGCACCAGTTTGCACAATGTGTGAGCCCTATGCATCCCCAAGGGTTTTTGATCTTTTTTTTCTGGCATAAGTTTGGGGTGAGCTAGTGTTCCTACCCCTCTTGGCCTGTGCTCCTGGTTGGGAGCTTGTTTCAATGGTAACATCCTTTTAAGAGGATGAAACCAGTTTTGAGCTAATATCCTTATTAACAACCACAGTTTGTTGGGAAACTGTGGTGTGGCTAGGTTTGGGTACACTCTTCTCACCAACCTTATCCTTAGGGCTTCTTTGATTTTCACCCTGTCCCTCACCTTTCTTGCCCACCTTCACACTCCCCTCTTTAGGTTTGATGGATTTTACAACTGATTTCTTTTGAAAAAAATCAGAGGGGGCTTTCTTAGCTTTGGATTTAAGAACTTTTGTTGGTTTGGTAGCTTGGGTAGGCAACTGTTGGGTCATTGACACTGTTGCCATAGCTACACTAGAAAGCAAAGAAGTTTGTGAGGTTGGAAGAGTGGAGACAGAAGAAATTACCTCACTTACCTGAGGTCCCTCCATTACTGGAAAGTAGTATAAGGGAATCTCCTTGTGATGGTTTGCTCTGTTTAAATCTGCAATTATCCTTCTTTCTTGAACCCAACAATTTAACTTATTGGTTGGGTTCTCAATCACAATATCTTCAATAAGATGGTCAGCAAGCATCATAAAGTATCTAGCATAGTAGACACTTTTACTTCTCTTATTGACCTCTCCTAACTTAAAGCCTAACTCAAACAAAACCAAATCACTGAAATTAAAGTACTTATCAATAATTAGCATGTAAAGCATGTTAAGCATAGAAATGTTTATAGAGGCAAAGTTACTAACTTTACCATAAAACACCTTAGTCACTACATCACACAGGTAACTCCATTCCTTCCTAAGACCCAGCCTTCTAATTTCACTTAATTTAGAAGTTGTGAGTGCATAGCCCATGGAATTAAGCATATTAACAATGTCAGTGTCTGTGTGTGGAGTAGTTACAGTATTATCAGGGATCTTGAAGCATGCTTTAACAATATCACTATTTATGCAAAACTGCTTACCTTTCAGAGTGAATGTGTTGGTCTTGTATGTCGAGTTGTACACTGCAGTTGTCCATATCTCTTCAACAACCTCACAATAAATGGTGGGTGATTCCAGCATGGCATAGTTGAGTTTGCAGTTCTTCACAAAATCCATCATTTTGTGATAGTCACCAGATTGTTGAATCTCCTTGTTCACCAAAGCTGAGAAGTTGTTTTTCTCATAGATATAACCGGTTTGAGACATGATTTTCACTACATGTGCCATTGTTAGAGGTTTGGAATTTGCAGAGAGAGAGAGAGTTTGCTTTTGAGAAGAAAGAAATTAGAGCAATTGAATCTTGAGAATGATAAAAAAAATGAATAAAAGTGAATTTGCTTTTATACTATCACAGAAAATAACTATAAAAAATAATAAAGTAACCAATAAAGTAACCAATAAAAATTGCCCAAAAAAGCCGTTTAAAAATAAAGAAAATGTAAGAATTCCGTTACTTATCCGTCGTGTCATGCTTACAAGCTGTAAGTATACCCAGTTAGGTCAAAACCAAAATCTCCAGGGTACCAAATGCCAAGTTTTGGTGTTCCCTTGAGATATCTGAAAAATTCTCTTAATAGCCACTAGGTGAGATTCTCTAGGTTCAGCCTAAAATCTATCATAAAGACAAGTAGCAAACATTATATCTAGCCTACTAGCTGTTAAGTACAGAAGTGAACCAACCATGCCCCTATAACTTGAGATATCCACAGACTTTTCAATAGTGTTTAATTCAAGCTTAGTTGCAGTGGCCATGAGAGTTTTTACAGATGTGCAATCCATTAGATCAAACTTCTTTAAAAGATCATGAATGTATTTAGTTTGACTAATGAATATTCCATCACTAATTTGCTTAACTTGTAAACCAAGAAAGTAAGTTAGTTCTCCCATCATGCTCATTTCATACTTACTTTGCATCAATTTGGCAAACTTTTTTCAAAGTTTTTAATCTGTAGAGCCAAATATAATATCATCTACATAAATTTGAACAAGTATACTAGAGTCATTAACATTTCTAAAGAATAAAGTTTTATCCACAGTACCTCTTGTGAAGTGATTTTCCAAAAGGAACTTTGATAAAGTGTCATACCAGACTCTAGGTGCTTGCTTCAGTCAGAGTGCTTTCAAAAGATAGTAGACATGATTTGGGAAATTTGGATCTTCAAAACCAGGAGGCTGACTGACATAGACTTCCTCCTCCAAATCTCCATTTAGAAAGGGACTCTTGACATCCATTTGATAGACCTTAAAATTGGCATGGGCTGCATAGGCTAAGAAAATTCTGATGGCTTCAAGTCTTACAACAGGAGCAAAAGTTTCATCAAAATCTATTCCTTCTTGTTGAGAATAGCCCTTAGCAACCAATCTAGCTTTGTTCCCGACCACTATGCCATTTTCATCCATCTTTTTTCTGAATACCCATTTGGTGTCAATTGGATTATTTCCTTTAGGCTTGGGTACCAGCTTCCATACTTTATTCATTTCAAATTGGTTTACCTCCTCCTGCATAGCTAAAATCCAATCAGGATCCAACAAAGCTTCTTCTACCTTCTTTGGTTCTTCCTTAGATAGGAAGCTGCTATATAGACATTCTTCTTGAGTTGCTCTCCTTGTTTGAACTCTAGAAGATACATCACCAATAATGAGCTCAAAAGGGTGATCTTTTTTCCATTTTCTTTGTTGAGGTAGATTAGCTCTAGATGAAGAGGCCTCATTGTTATCTTGATGTGTAGCTGAGTTTTGATTATTAGAAACTCCCCTAAGTTTATGGATCTTTGATTTGAGAAAGGGGAACTTTCTGTAAGTGATCTATTCTGACTTTCAGCTTCTTTTGATGACCCGGCGGATGGTGTATTTTGAGTTCCGACGGATGAAGCTGATTGTCTCCCGACGGATGAAGCATTTTGTAACTCAATAGATGTTGAATTTTGTGCTTCATTGGTAGTACATTTTTCTGCAATACTCTTTGTCATTGTTTCCTGTTTATTTTCATCATCACTATCATCACTAACCATCTCTACATTATCAAATTTGAGGCTCTTATGGTAATCTCTCTCTTGCAGTCCTTCAATCTTCTTATCATCAAACACAACATGTATTGATTCCATAAAAATGTTGGTTCTTAGATTGTAGACTCTATATGCTTTACCAACAGCATATCCAACACAAATTCCTTCATCTGCTTTAGCATCAAACTTTTCATTTTGATCAGTTTGATTTCTCAAGATATAACATTTGCAGCCAAAGACATGAAGAAAATTTAGAGTTGGTTTCTTGTTCTTGAACAATTAATAGGTTGTCATACACTTTGCTTGATTAACCAAAGAAATATTCTGAGTGTAGCATGCAGTATTTACAGCTTCAGCCTAGAAGTATGTTGGTAACTTTGATTCTTCAAGCATTGTTCTTGCAGCTTCAATAAGTGATATGTTCTTTCTTTCCACTACTCCATTTTGTTATGGAGTTCTTACTGCTGAAAACTTATGCATAATCCCATTCTCTTCACAAAATACTCTCGTAACAGAATTCTTAAACTCAGTTCCATTATCACTCCTGATTCTTCTAACTTTGAAATCTGGATGATTGTTGACTTGCCTTATGTGATTGATGATGATTTCACTAGCCTCATGTTTAGACTTTAGAAAATATGTCCAAGAGAACTTTGAGAAATCATCTACAATTACTAGGAAAATTA
Source organism: Apium graveolens (assembly GCF_009905375.1). Classification (NCBI taxonomy): domain Eukaryota; kingdom Viridiplantae; phylum Streptophyta; class Magnoliopsida; order Apiales; family Apiaceae; genus Apium; species Apium graveolens. The sequence goes on from NC_133656.1 coordinate 117,981,924, forward strand.
TTTTCCTTGAGATGGACAACACATTGACTGGTCCAAACAAATCCATGTGTAGCAATTGCAGAGGTTCTTCAACTGTTAAATCAAGCTTCTTCCTGAATGATGCTTTAATTTTCTTTCCTTTATGGCAGGCATCACACAGTCTATCCTTAGAAAACTCCACTTGAGGAATACCTCTAACCAGTTCTTTCTTGACAAGCTCTTTCATGGTCTTGAAGTTTAGATGGGACAACTTCTTGTGCCATAGCCAACTTTCATCTTGACTTGCTTTACTAAGAAGACAAGTAACAGATTCTGCATTTGATGAGTTGAAGTCAACTAGGTACACATTTCCTTTTCTCACTCCAGTGAGAACCAATTTGTTGCTCCTTTTGTTTGTCACAACACATGCTTCTGAATTGAAGGTTACTGAATTGCCTTTATCACAAAGCTGGTTGATACTCAACAAATTGTGCTTGAGACCATCCACTAAGGCAACCTCCTCAATGATGACATTGTCTTTTGAAATCAGGCCATATCCCACAGTATAACCCTTGCTGTCATCTCCAAAAGTAATACTTGGGCCAGCTCTCTCCTTGAACTCTGTGAGCAGGGTAGAATCTTCAGTCATGTGTCTTGAACAACCACTATCCAAGTACCACAGATTCTTCCTGTTTCCCTACACACATCAAAACCAAATCAAGTTGATTTTGGTACCCAAGTTTCCTTGGGTCCTGCCTTGTTAGCTTTCTTCTTTTGTTTCTTAGGTTTGATCTCATTTGACTTGGGGATATCAGATTCATCCTTAGTCATCTGAGTTGGACCTTTGAAACTAGTCATTAAAACATAATTATCATTCACATTTTGATTAACAGGAAAAAGCATGTTATTTGCAAACATGTTATTCCAGTAAGGCATGCTAAATGGCATTTGAGGCATACTAAATGCAGCATAATAAGGATTAGGTGCAAATGGCATATTAGCAAATTGTTCATTCATATTTTGTGCAGACATAACATTCATAGGCATAGAAGGCATGGCATTCATGTTAGGAAAAGAAGATGGTACAAATATAGGAGTAGGCATGGCAAGTTTGCAATTAACTGACAAATGATTAACACTACCACACTTAACAAAGATTTTTCTTGGAGCATATTTATCCGGTGTGTAGTTGTTATGTTTGTTAATCCCTACTTTCCTATTTCTATTGTTTTTCTTTTTAGTTTCTGTTTTAACCTCAATCTTTTCTAATCTGTCATTCAATTGCTTGATAGACAGATGACCAACATTCACTTTCTTCTCCTTCTTCGCTTGACTTGATTCTCCTGGAACAAAGTTTTTGGAAACCGATCCATATTTTTCATTTAGCTTGGCAATTTTGGCTTTACTCACAGGTTTGCTCACAGCTAACGGATGAGGATTTATGTCACTCGACGGATAATCCAATTGATTATCCGACGGATGACTCTCATCATCCGTCGAGTCCACATCTGTTAGCAATCCTTCAACCAAATTGGATTCTAGCTTCTCTTTACTCTTCTTCCAGGATGCATCACAAAAGGACTCAATTCCTTGAACTTTGGTAATTTGAGCATGGACATCTCTGGATGATTTCCATGCCTTACATGTTCTCGTTCAAGTTGCTTCTTCAAAATCTCTTCTTTCTTCAAGGACTCAATTAATTCATCCTTAGCAATCTTACATTCTATTCTCAATTTTTCAAATTCAATAAACTGAGACTCTAGCACATTATTCCTCTCACTTAAAAATAGATTGTTTTCTTTGATTTTAGCATTTTCCTTAGTGAGGGACTTAAGTGTAACACGCAAATGATATAATTCCGTAGACATGTCATTTATTGCATCAGTACACTCAGCTTTAGATAAATGTGCTAGGTTAGTGGTGATTACCTGATTACTTGAAGAACTTGTTTCTGTTTCATCAGACTTGGCCATTAGGGCTAGATTGACATAGCTGACATCTTCATCTTCATCCAGACCATCTGCTGCCCAGTCATTTTCTTGTGTAATAAAAGCCCTTTCCTTTTGTTTGAGCAACTCAAAATACTTCTGTTTATAATCCACAGGCTCAAACTTCTTCTTGCTGGAATCTGACTTTCTACACTCACTGGCAAAATGCCCTGCCAAGCCATATTTGAAACATTTAAATTTTGATTTGTCCACCATGTTTCTATTTGGCTTAGCTGCTCCAAAGTTCTTCTTGAACTTGAGCTTGGCAAATCTTCTGGAAAGGAATGCAAGATGTTCATCAATATCATCCATGTCATCTTGGCTCAAAGAATCTTCATTTTCAGCTACCAGCCCCTTGCCCTTATTTTCACAGACCTTTGTAGTAGACTCAACAGCTTCTACATTCACCTCTTTCTCTTTCTCCAACTTAGCAACCAGTGCTATTGTAATATCCGGGATATATCGTGTAATTATTTTGCTAATAAATAATTATTATGTATGTTCAGTATTTATTCTGTGAATTATTTGTTAAGTGTTAAATGTGTTTAGATGTTAAAAAAATAATGTTGATTGAGTATTTTAATTTTTATATGTCCAAAATAAAATATAGATAATTGTCATATCTTCCTATTTATTTTTATGTTGATTTATGATTTTATAGGAAATATATGGATTTTATAACATCTTTTTCCGAGTATTTAAAAACTATTTTATATAATCGGGAACTAACCGACTTCATTCCTTTTTACGTTTTTATAACCCGAAACTTTTCCGAAAACTCCTTCCTAACCTAATTGCAATATTCCGAGCATTTTCCATGTTTCGACTTTTTCGATCCGGCATACGGTTTGTCTTGCGCGGGTCCCGGCGCAACATTTTCGATACATTATTCGTTTCGGTAAATCAATAAAACTCGTATTTTCGATAAAAGGGATTTTTTTATTAAACTATCACAATTATCACCTCGTAATACGTGTAACCAGGCGCTGAGACCAAGACCGCAGTACAAATTGTACTGGTTTGGATAATTATCCCAAAAATCGGTACCGTTTGGATCAGTATTTATAAATAAACGTACCATTTTATATCCGGAATGATCCAACAGGATACTAATTTTCCGTAATTATAAATAGCCTTTACCGTATTTTATTCCGTATCAAAAATCATTTGCAGACAGTAATTATATAATTTTCCAGAGAAAATACTTATATTCATAAACCTTTCTGAGAATCAAACAGCAATTTGAAGGTGTTAGTGATCTCTGTTTTCAAAGCTTGAGTAACCAAAACGAAGGTCTCGGAGTGTTCTATCAGTTTCTTCAAGTTTCAGAACTGCAGAAATCAAGGTTTATTTTCTATATTTTTATTTATTTTCGAATTATTTTGATTAAAAATATGAATTTTTGTTCGGATGATTGTTTGAATGATTTGATGATTGCATGTTGTAGAGCTTGTTTTCCTGATGATTTTGATATATTATATGACTGATTTGGAGTTCAATAACATGTTCAAAATTGAGTTTGATTTTCAAATTTTGAAATTAGGGTTTATAACCCGTATGAATGTTCTTAATTGAAATTTATGGCTTTTTGATTTATGGGTTATTAGCTGTTGATATATAGTAAGTTGTGTTCCTTATGAAATTTGCAATCGATTGGTATATAGCTCGTTAACAGAGGATTCGTTAATCGAAGGGAGTTGTATTTTTAAAGTTACGTCGAGTTCGCCGGAAACCGGCGAACTTCTCGGCTAAATTCCGGCCAACTCAGGGATAGGTTGTGTGATTTGATGGCATGGTTATGTTCCTGGTATTGTGTAGTTATGATTTGGAGGTGTTGGTGGGGTGAGGACGCCAAAATCGTCTTCTCCGGTGAAACAAAACGTTTTCCGGCGACCCCCCGCAAAATTACAGTTTGGTACCTTAACTATTGGGGACGATGCAGATTAGTCCCTGAGGTTTCCAGAACTTTCAAAATTAGGATTCCTGTTTTAAAAATGTTTAAAAATCATATTTTCTATTTATTTTAATTATAAAAATTCGTTTTTAATTTCTGAAAATTCCAAAAATTATTATTTTAATTCCAAAAATTATTTTTAATTCAAAAATAAATCTGAATTAATTAGTTAATTAGTTTTAATTAATAATTAATTGATTATTTGGTCAATTAATACGAAAATTAATTGATTAATTGATTTAATTAATTATTAATTGATTTTAATTAATTATTTAATTAGATTTAATTATTTAAAAATGATTTAAAAATTCTAAAAATTAGTTTCGAGCTTTAAAATATTATTTTAAATTGTTTTCAAGGCTCGATAATTATTATAAAATTGTTTTGAAGACAGATTTGGCCAACCGAACCCTGTTTATTACCCTGAACTTGATCCAACGACCCGTTTTAATTCCGAAAAATATTTTAAAATCATTTTAAATACCCGAAAGCCTGTTTATAACCCGAGAATCCTTTATAAATGATATATCATCGACTGTTTAACGTGTTATGTGCTATATGTGACTTGTTATTTGACTGTCGATCTATGTGTCCGATGTTTACTTGTTTATATCATAACTTTCAATCCGTTAATCGGATTTGGGTAAGACGAAGGGTAGATAGAAGTGTGTATCGAATAGAATCGTATAAGTTGAGTATTGATAGATGCTTATGATATGTGAGTAGAAGAGGCAAGGTATAGGAAAGGGAAATAGATAGTCGAGGAGTAGACGGTTGTGATTGGAAGTTAGCGCAGTATAGCAAGCTAGTACCAGGCAAGTGTTCTGAACTTTCTCAAGATATATTGTAGTTGATTGATAGTCCTGTTTTATATTGCAAGTGATTTGAAGCACTGAACCCTAAACCCTGATTCTAGTTATTGATCTTGAGCCGCAAACCTTATTCTTTCTAAATCATTGATTGTTGTATACCCAAATACGTACCACCTATATACGATACTACTCCATAAATACATACAAACTAAATACCAAACACTGAACCGATTTACTTACATATTCAAATCACTGTATCTTGTGCTTTGAAATACCAAATCCTTGTAACCCTGAAATATTGATTCCTTTGTTATCCAATTCTTTCATTACCTAACAGCCAAGCTTTAAAAATGCCATATTGATCCTTGTGAAGATTGAAATCATTTCATTATCGAACATCCCATGTTATTTATGGTTCTGTTTAATGTTTTACATTGTTTATCCTGTTATTATGTTAGAATTGGATTGTTTTTATAAAATTGTGGACCAGATTCGTGGTCAGACCATATTAATGGTCAAGTTAGGCCAATGTGTGCCTTGGATCCAGTAGTTAGAGCAGTGATGTGTGCTTTGCTCGGGGTTAGTGCGTGACTGATCAGCAGCCTAACCTTGGTTTTTAAAATAAAATTATAATATCCAATTCTAAATCATAATTCATTGTTCACTTGATATCATAACCCTTTTCACTTGATGATCATTATTCTCAGCCTTGTCATTGTGACTTGCTAAGCTAGTTAGCTCATTTATGCGATGTTGTTATGTTCTTTTCCAGTTAAGAAAGAACCAGTTGGTAGTGAGGATCCCCATTCCAGCGCGAGAGCTAGGGGTTCAGGTTGATCGAGTTAAGTTAGTAGGCATCTTTTGAGATAATTTAAGTTTGTAAAAGTTTGTAATACTGTTTAATACTCAGTTCTGAGTTTGAATAGTTGGGATTTGGACGTTTGTAATATAAAGTGTGTGTGTGGCTTGTGTACATACTTTAACCTGTCGCGGTCCTTGGAAGTTGGTAAGTAGGGTCACTGCATATTATTATTATCTTTATTATTGTTATAAGCAGGTTATAAATAAGATGTGCGTGTGTGGACCCCAAACTTATGACCCGAATTTGGAGGGCGCCACAGCTATGGACCCTCTTTTGTTCCTTCCTTTCTCCATCCTCTCACCTTGCTTTATTTCAATCTCATAAGTTTTCAGGATGCCATACAGTCTCTCCAGAGTAAACTCCTTGTAATCTTGAGAGTTTCTCAATGAGACTGTCATTGGTTTCCATGCCTTTGGAAGAGATCTAAGGAACTTGAGATTGGATTCTTTTGTCTGATAGACTCTTCCATGCAACTTCAGAGCATTTAGCAGTTTTTGAAATCTACTAAAAATATCAGTGATAGACTCACTATCTTCACAATAAAAGTGCTCATATTGCTAAATAGCAGCTGCATCTTATTCTCCCTTACTTGCTCAGTACCATCACATATAATCTAAATTGTGTCCCAAACCTCCTTGGATATTTTGCAGTTAATGATGTTATCAAACATATCACCGTCAACTCTATTAAATAATATATTCATGGCATCCTTGTCTTTCCTGACTTACTCAATATCAGGATCTGACCATTCATGCCTAGGCTTGGGAATAGATGGTTCATTTCCTGTTGCAGCTCTCATAAGCACATGAGGACCTCTCTCTATGTAATACACATAGGCCTCATCTTGAGAAAGAAGATGTAGGTGCATCTTTACCTTCCAGTGGTTATAATTGTCTTTGTCCAGAAATGGAATCTTGACTCTAACATCCTTCTTGTTCATCTTGTTGTTTTATTGTGATCTTTAAACTCTTTGTACTTCAAGAGCTTGCTCTGATACCAATTATTATTCCCTAATAATATAACAAGAATTACAGAAGGGAGGTTGAATGTAATTCTGGCTTCTTTTAGATATTTATGAAAAAATGGTTCTAGCTAACTCGATTTATATCTAACTGTTTGATTTGCAAAGTGCGGAATACATAGTTAAGTTAATCAAACATAAAGTAATAAGAACTCAGATCTTTAAAACTTTCTGATGGATTTGAATGTATCCATCATATATATATATATATCAAGAGAACCCTGTGAGGCTTGAATAGCTCACAGCTGCTTTACAAGTGAACAACTAAACTTGCAGAGAAATGCTAAAGGATAGAGCTTACAAATGTTTCTCTAAAAAATGTGTTTTTCCTTAGTCTATTGTTGTTATTGTTCTGCTTGCTACACTTGGTTTATATGTCACCAAGCTTACATAAAATAAGACAAGATAATAAAACAAAACCTATGAAGTCTAACTACATATTGCTTCACTACTCTATTACAGCATCTTTGAAAATCTTCATAACTTGCATGGAAATGGTAATACTTCTTTGTTCTCATTTTCCTGCTAAACAGGCTACCACATTCCTTTTGCAAACACCCAACGCATGTGACTGTGTTGTCACTATCAACAGATATTTGAATTGATCATCCGTCGGGTACATGCTTGTTATCCGTCAGGTAGCCTTTTTGATCATCCGTCGGGTAGCTTTGTTGATCATCCGTCAGGTAGCCATTTATCACTTGAATCCATTTCATTTGTGCATAATTACAAGACATCTTATATTTACATTTAATCAACCTATTATGCACATCTACTAGTAGTCTTCATGACTTATAAGCTACTACAGAAACTATACAAAGTTGTTTGCAGAAATGTGTTACATGACTTATTGTTACATAAGCTACTCACCCGATGGATATCAATTAGTCATCCTTCGGGACTATATCGAATCATCCGTCGGGACTATAATTGATCATCCGTCGGGTGCTACAAAATACACTAAGTTAAATCTACTAAGGTGTTTTGTTTGGCTTATCATCAAGTACACAACATATTCCTAACATGAGTACCATTACAACTTATTCTAGAATTTTTCTAATTTATGTTTCAATTCAAGCTTTCTAAGTATCAGTTTATCCATCCTTGAAAACATACACTTATTCTTATTAGTCAACTTATTCAACATCTGATAACCAGCACATGGTCTTAATCAACACTATTATAATCTTGCGAAAGAATTCATTTGGTTTTAAAGCATCACATCTTAAAAATTGTTGCAGTCGAACCACCATACCTTCATCTCCCCTTATGTCTTTCCATACTGAACCTTCTTTCACCGGTTCGATTATGAGCATCAAATTTTCCATAACTCATTTACTTAAGTGGGAAAACCCCACCATTCCTTGAAGAACACCCTTGAAGTTTATTCGTAACTAGAATTTCTTCGATCTTGAATCTTCATGACAAATATCTCCCACATGGTTGATGTATGCTTCATCTGCACAAAGTATAAATCGATTATCTGGTTATTATTAAGAATTTCTTCATTTGCTTCTGTTGTCCAATCAATCATTTGCCTTATCTGATATACGCATCTTTACTTTTTTATTGCTCTAATTAATTTACCTCATACTGTTCGCTAACTACTCCAATTCACGCCAAAATCTCATACTTGCAATGTATCGTGTGTACAGATTTCTGCCTCTGATTTGATGTCCTCGCAACAATCCCGTTATCGGTATAATGGTTCTTCTCTGCACATAAATGTCCACCATTTGTTGGCTTGCAATTATCCACACTTATTACGTAACTCCATCTGCTAAACGGGTTCATTTCACTTCCTTTTTAAAACACTCAAAGAATAGACCTTACACAAGCAGGGAATTTGTGTATATGATTCTGATTGGAAACCTTTTATAAAGAAATAAGAGTACAAGGAAACAATCGGAAAGATCCATGAATCAAGAAATCATAATTGAAGAGGAAAGAATGAATGATGATTTGGATATGAGTGAGACAACCATATTTGTACTCAACATGGTCAGTCTTTCATACTATATGGCATACATCACATGATTAGGTGGCGTCCCACCAGACTCTTTGTCATTTCGACAAAGCGTCACACCATAACACTGTTTGTCTCAATCAGAAAACAATATTTTAAAGGAGGAATGATTTGAAAGAGATTCAACAATTTTCTTGTCACCTTATAGAGCTGATCATGAAAGAAGTTCATACTTTACTCGAGATTCATAAGAATATATAGGATTATAATAAAGAATGATACCATTAGTCGCCACCCATATTGTAACGACTGGGAACTTTACGTTTATATTATATCAGGATTATAATAAAATATGTGAATTAATGTGTCATTTATGTGTGATTATCTGATAAACCCTAACTGTTACGTGATACGTGTATTCCATGTCATTTATGTATTTTAAGGGTATTTTTCAGATATTTTATTATGCATTTATAGGTTATATTTCAAACATTTTATAACCCAAACGATGATTTTAAAGCCAGTATTTCAAATAAAATAATGGGCCTTATTTTTCATCAAATGGCTTTTACAATCGCCTTGTTCTGAACATCTAGATAATTTATAAATTTTCTCGTTTTGCGAAAAATGATTTTTCCGGTCCCCATTGGGTGTCAAAAACCCCACAAAAATCACATTTTTATTTTTATAAAATTATAGGACTTTCATTTATATTATTTCTTTGCATTTTTGCATTATTCACAATTTTTGGGAATTTTTGGCATATATATTGCATATATAAAATATTTATAAATTAAATTTTAATACTCAAAAATTATAAAAATTAGGGCCCAATATTTTTATTTAATGTATAATTATCCCCTTAATTTTAATTAGGAGTATTATTTTTACTACTATAAATAGCTTAATTTTTATTTAATTAATTATAATTAATCATTAAAATCTGCAAAATTACCAAAAATTCTCTGAAATCGGGTCGGGAAGAACAGGTTCGGGTCGAAGAATCAAGTCGTGATTTCTCACTGATTACAGCATCAAATCGTGTGATTCAAGTACTCAAATCGAAGGTTTTGATCCGTTCTTTCTGTTTCTTGCATCAATTTCACGTTTTATTGCATCATTTTTGATTTTTGATTTCTAGGGTTTATGTTCGAATTAGGGCTTTTTGATTCTGGGGTTATTGTGATGTTTTGATGATTGATATAGCTTTGTTAGATGATTTACAGTCGATTCATGGTGTTTAATTGAACAAACGATGCTTGGATAATGATTCACGATTTCTAGGGTTTAGGTCGAATTTTCAAAACACAACTCGATGATTTCTGTGAATATTTGGTTCTTGTAATGTTAGGGCTTTGATTGTATATGTTCGTAGCTTCATGTTGCACTATATAACGTTTGATGTGATGTACAAATGAGTGATTTGGATTTTTGGCCGGAGTTCTTGATGATTCTGATCGGAGAATGATATACAGGGATGTTTCTGGTCGATTTTGGCCTGAAACAGATTGGGGAAGTAGTTTGGGATGTTTTGGGATCAAAAACGGAACCAAACGGTGTCCGTTTGGCCAGGAATTGGACTCGCCGGAGTCCGGTGAAGTCGTCGGATTCTGGGTTTAAACCCAGATTCCGGTGGTGTTCTTCACAGACCCGGAATCCAACCCGGTTGACCCGTTTCCAGAACCCGGTTTTGATCCACCTTGTCAGATGTCTGTTTTCTGACATATGTTTCTGGAAATTATTTTTACTTTTTATTTTTATTAATTTAAAAAAAATCAGTTTTATTTATTTTGTAAATTGATTAATTAATTATTTAATTAATTAATTTATATTATAAATAATTCTGAATTATTTTCTAAAAATCAGATTGAATTATTTTCTTAATTATTTATTATTTATTTATTACTTATTAATTATTTAAAAGTGATTAATTATTTTGATAATTAATCAAATAATTTTCAATAAATCATAATAAATTCATTTTAATTTCAAAAATTATAGAAAAATTATTTTTAATTCTGATTTTCTTAAATAATGATTTAAAAATTATTTTTGGGTTTTAAAAATTAGTAATAATTATTTATAATGATTAATAAATGGAATTATCAGTATTTAATTAATAATAACTCAACCGTTAGTCCGTTTTGCGTGAAACGAAAGCCTGTTAACTCAGAAAAATGAACCCTTTTCATTAAAAATAATATCAAAGCTTAATTTCTTTTAGAAGTTAGTTGATTTTGTGACTTGTTTGATTATCAGTCAAGTTGCGTGCCAAGACGAGTCCGAAAAATTCCGGAAAAATGGGAAACGAGTCAGATAACGATCAGTTGAGCGATCAGCGAGTCGATTTTGGTTTTAAAAATTATTTTAACCATAAAAATGATTATGTGCTTATGTGCTTATGTGTATTACGTGGTTAATCGAGTCTTACTTGCTTATATGTAATACATGAGTCAGTCATAAGCGCATGGGTAGATGTTAGGATCGGTTTGAAGTCGATTCAAGATGTAAATGAAGTACGACATGACTTAACTAGTCTATTTTGCCAACAGAAGCTAAGCCAGCCAGGCCAGTTGAGTCGGTAATAGTCCAAGGTGATAGACATAAGTGATTCAATTGCAGTAAGTCGCGCAAAAGGCAAGTTTTACCTCTATTCTACTTTCGGAATAGTGATATTGATTCAAATATTTATCACATTTACATTCTCTTGATTATTGTTCTTGATCACTAATATACAATCCCTATTCCTTTGTTCATATTTCATTTCAATTCTTGATTTCTCTGTTTCTTTGGATTCTTGATTCATATTCTGTTGGTAACACATGGAGATTGATATATTCTAGTGTTTGGAATATATCAAAGCATACTGATTGTCCCGGTTGCTAAGCAATGGACTGGATAATGATATTTTGGGATTGAGTGTGTCTTAATCCTGAGGACTGGGATGACTGGTGCCTCGACGTGGGCCATAGTACCTGGGTACCCGACTGGATCTATATATTGAGATATGGATCTGCATTATATTCTGACTGATCAGCAGAATATAGATGCGAACTTGTGTCCAGTTTAGTTTATTTGTACTCTCCAGTAATGGCCTTCTTTCTATTCTCGTGAGGTTATATCTTGGCAGATATACCTGGGATGGCGGATTCATTTAAAATGCTTTAACACTGTTTATATGTTTGTGGACTTGTTGAGCAACTTTTGGCTCACCCCTTTTTGTTGTTATTCACCTTATTGTTTTCAGTTAAGAAGGAATATGAAACCAATCAGGACTCGAGTGGTAAAGAAGCGAGTCAAGCCTCGGGATCCTCTTATACCCAAGGTGTTGATCCCAATCCAGGAAGAAAGCTTTGAGTTGCCCGAGCAGGTGGAGTGTTGATAGATAGTAGGTGTGTGTGTTTGAATAAAAGTTGAACTTAGCTTAAAATGAAGTAGACAATGGTTTGTAATAAAGAGAGTTTGTGATACTTTGAATGTTGGTTTGTAATAAAAGTAGTTAGTGGTTCTTTTTTCATACTTCAACCTAAAAAGATCCTGGTTAGTGTTAAAGGGGTTTAATTTCATTTCTTTATTAATTATTAATCAGATTATACAGGTTTGGTGATTAGATAGTAACCCCCAGACTTATACCCCGGGTCTGGAGGGCGTTACAGGTTTGGCATCAGAGCTGTAGGTTTGGTCCCTGAAAACAAGAACATTAGGATTAAGATAGGATAGGGAGATCACATAAGATAGGAATAGTCAAATTAGGATGAATAGTGTTAGGATTTAGGTCAGATTAGAATAGGGAAATAATCTTAGGATTGTTAATGACCTTTTCTTTTCTTTGGTATATTATCAGATGGCATCTTCTGGTTATTCTGCATCTTCCGAGATGACAGTCACTGGGCCAGTAGCACCAGCCATACCTCCAGTATCTGAGTATATGTTTCCTCCTCTACCACCTCCACCACCATTGCCACAGGGGCCGGTACCACCAGTACAGGGGATATTGCATGACCCCATAGAGATGTTTGATCCATTTGAGTTCTTCGAGCCGATGGTTCCTTTACCTATTGAGCACCAGTTTATACTAGGTATTGAGCAGGAGTTACCACCACCACCATTGTTACCTCCTATACCAGTGCATGCCCCAGAGCCGGACATAGTTCAGATGATTCCAGTAGAGGGGATGGGAGAGCATGATGTGGATCTACAGTTAGGTTTACCCCAGCAGGGTGCAGGTATTCCGAGGGTTCCTTCTCAGGAGTCAGTAGGTCAGGTTGCTCAGCCGCATATGGTACCATACCATGAGTATAGAGTTATGAGGGATGATGTGGAGTATTGGCGGGCACAGTGTCGGGAGATTATGCATCTGTTTGATCAGAGGGACAGAGGACCGTTAGCGGCCCTACAGCCGGATTATTATATGAGACAGCGATTACAGTCAGTGTTGATGAGTGCTACTTGGGAGCTGGATGATCTGACTCGTGATGGACCTCCTTCTTTTGCAGAGTTCTACAGGGTTTTTCGCTTGGCACAAACTTTGGTCCAGGCACTTAGAGAGGAGCTTAGGCGTATTCCGCCTGGGTTCTGAGAGGGTTTGAGACGGTGACTCCAGAGTGCATGTGTATATAGAGGCAGCATAGTATAACCTAGTGAGTAGTGTCTATGTGTGTATCAGTAGTTTAACTTGTAGTAGTAGTTTAACTTGTAGCGATAGTGTGACTTGTAGCCGTAGTGATGACCAGTAGCCCGAGACTTTTTATATCAAGCATTTACACCTGAAGCTGGTGTCACATATATATAAGATGAACTTTTTCAAATTCTTTTATTTAAATTTCAGTCTTTACAGTTTTACAGCATTTACTTTCACTTTATAGTTTTTCATATTATAATTCCTGTTGAAAAAAAAACAATTATTTTATTTAACTGTTTACATTTCCAGTCTATACACTCAGCAACTGTTTTCTTTAAATAAACCATGTTATGAATACAGGATAAATTGTTATCCATACATATTGTCGATTGTTTATTAAACTGTTAAATAAATATCACCTGTTTTATTATGAGAAGAAGATGGCACCAAAAAGAAAGACTAGGGCTGAGACATCTAACAGCAATTCTGAAAATCAGACTAATGAGACCATGAACCAAATGTTCCATCTGATGCAACAACAGATGGTAATGATGCAGCAGCAGATGCAGCATCAGTAACAGCAGATACAACAACAAATGTTACAACAGCCACCTCATCCTGAGCTTCAATTACCACCAGTATTACCTGTTGTTACTTTTAAGCAGTTTCAGTCAGTTAAACCTCCAGAGTTTGAAGGGACTACTGATCATATTAAAGCTACCACCTGGTTAAAAGAAGTAGAGAAAGCATTCGCACTAGTGAAGGTAGGTGAGGACCAGAAGACTGATTTTTCTAGTTACTTGTTGAAAGGAGAGGCAAATTATTGGTGGGAATCTAAAAAGGCCTTAGAGGGTGAAGAAGTTATTGCATGGGATAGGTTTAAAGAGTTGTTTTTAGAAAAGCATTTTCCTCGCTATGTGAAGAATCAAATGCAGATTAAGTTTCTAGAACTGAAGCAGGGAAATATGTCCGTGGCAGAATATGAAGCCAAATTTACTGAGTTGGCTAGGTTTGTTCCAGAACAGGTTGACACTGAAGAAAAACTAGTTCAAAGGTTTCAAGAAGGATTACGACCATGGATTCGTGGCTAAGTTGCAGTTTTCGAATTAACGACGTATACCGCCGTAGTTCAGAAAGCTTTGATTATAGAAGGGGAAAGTGAAAGATCTCAGCAAGACAAGGGACAGGGAAGTTTCCAAGATCGCTCCAGCAGAAAGCCGGGATTCCAAGCCCGGGCAAATTTGAATTTTAAAAGGATAGGACAAGGTTCACAGAAGGCAGGTAATCGTTTCCAAACCTCCAGTCAGCAGGGAATGGTCAGAGTTCCAGTGCCGTACTGCAAGACATGTAATCGAAAGTATACCGGTGTATGTATCAAAAGGGATGTAACGTGTTATCGGTGTAAGTAGAAAGGGCATTATTCTAACGAATGTCCAACAGGTAGGACAGCAGAGATGACTTGTTTCCAGTGTGGAAAGAAAGGGCATATCGCCAGAAATTGCAAAGGATCAGCTATGGCAGCCAGTGTTCCGAGAGTGCTAGCATTACCTCCGCCGCCGCCTAATCAACCCAAAGCAAGAACTTTTAACATGACCATAAAAGAAGCGGTGCAGAGTCCGAGTGTTATTGCAGGTACACTTTTGGTGAATTCCGTAATTTCAAAAGTATTAATTGATTCTGGAGCTACTCGTTCATTTGTTTCTGAAGAATTTCTTGATAAGTTACATTGTGAAATCAAATGGTTGGGCGAAACGTTAATTATAAAATTAGCGAATGACGACCAAGTTCCGGTAGATCGAGTATGTCCTGCGTGTGATATAGAAATAACCGGACATCATTTTTCGGTAGATTTAATTCCTTTTAAGCTAGGAGAATTCGATATTATCTTGGGAATGGATTGGTTAGCATGTCATAATGCTCAGATAGATTGCGCGAATAAGAGAGTCAAATTGCGAACTGCGGAAAATGCAACGGTAATATTCAAAGGCGAAAAACAGCAGAAGAAATTTCTTACTGTGATGCAGACTAAACGATTGCTTCGACAAGGATGTGAGGCGTACATAGCTTACGTGTTAGATACTGAAAGAGGAAGTCCTAGAATAGAAGACATTCCAATTGTGTGCGAATTTCCAGACGTCTTTCCAGACGAGCTTCCAGGGTTACCACCAGATCGAGAAATTGAGTTCACAATTGATCTAGCACCAAGTACAGAACCAGTTTCGAAAGCTCCATATCGGATGGCTCTAGTCGAAATGAAGGAATTGTCAGCACAACTGCAAGATCTTCTAGATCGAGGCATCATACGACCTAGTGTATCCCCATGGGGTGCACCGGTGTTATTTGTGAAGAAGAAGAACGGCAGCATGCGATTATGCATTGACTATAGGGAACTGAATAAACTCACTATCAAGAACAAGTATCCCTTACCGAGAATCGACGATTTGTTCGATCAGCTAAAAGGAGCAGCATGGTTTTCAAAGATAGATTTGCGATCAGGATATCATCAAATGAAGATTAAAGCTGAAGATATTCCAAAGACTGCGTTTCGTACAAGATATGGGCATTACGAGTTTTTGTTAATGGCATTCGGTCTGACAAACGCGCCAGCAGCATTCATGGATTTGATGAACAGAGTATTCAAGAAATATTTGGATAAATTCGTGATTGTATTCATTGATGACATCTTGATTTACTCCAAGTCAGAAGAAGAGCATGCAGAACACTTAAGAATAGTTTTGGAAATTCTGAGGAAAGAGCAACTATACGCAAAATTTTCGAAATGTGAATTCTGGTTAAGAGAAGTACAATTTCTAGGGCATATTATCAGTAGAGAAGGCATCCAAGTCGATCCAGCGAAGATTGAAGCTGTGTTAAATTGGGAAAGACCAAGGACGCCGACAGAAGTTCGAAGTTTCTTGGGATTGGCAGGATATTATCGAAGATTTGTCAAAGATTTTGCGAAAATAGCAACGCCGCTGACCAAGTTAACTCGAAAAAGTGAAAAGTTTGAATGGAGTGATAAGTGTGAAGAAAGTTTTCAAGAGCTGAAAAATCGGTTAGTAACCGCACCAGTACTTGTATTGCCAGACGAGCTAGGAAATTTCGTCATTTTCAGCGACGCTTCGTATCGCGGGTTAGGATGTGTTCTGATGCAGCACGGTAACGTCATCGCATATGCTTCGAGACAACTTAAACCTCATAAACAAAAATATCCCACTCATGATCTGGAATTGGCAGTGATCGTATTTGCGTTGAAGCTTTGGAGACATTATCTCTACGGTGAAAAAAGTGAAATTTACACAGGTCATAAAAGTCTAAAGTATATCTTTACGCAAAAGGAGCTGAACATGCGACAACGTCGATGGCTGGAATTGATGAAGGATTACGACGTCACGATTAGTTATCATCCAGGAAAAGCAAATGTTGTAGCAGATGCGCTGAGCAGGAAAGAAAGATTAAATCGGTTAACTTCGTGTGAAGACTTAATCAAGGAATTCGACAAATTGGAAATTGAGATTCGTATTCCCAATGAATCTGCAGAAACTATCTACACTATGACTTTCCAACCGGAATTGTTAGAAAAGATTCGCTGCTGTCAAAATGAAGTGATGAGTCAAGATGACGACCTGACGGGAGAAGAAATCACAACTCAGAAAGATAATTAAGGAATTTTACGCTTTGCGTCGAGAATCTGGATCCCTAACGTAGTAGAATTAAAAAGAAGAAATAATGCGAGATGCGCACAATTCGAAGTATTCCATTCATCCAGGAAGTACAAAAATGTATCGTGATCTGAAAGAAAACTTCTGGTGGCCGAACATGAAGAAGGAAATAGCTGAATGGATAAGTAAATGCTACACATGCCAGCGAGTTAAAGCGGAACATCAACGTCCGAGTGGATTATTGCAACCATTAGACATTTCAGAATGGAAATGGGAACATATAGCGATGGATTTTGTGGTAGGACTACCAAGGACAAAGACAAATCATGATGCGATATGGGTAATCATTGACAGACTCACGAAGTCGGCACATTTTCTACCATTCAATGAAAGATTTTCACTCGACAAGCTAGTGCACATATATCTCAAAGAAACTGTGATGCGACATGGAGTTCCAGTATCTATCGTGTCTGATCGAGATCCTCGTTTCAACTCAAGATTTTGGAGACAATTTCAAGAATGTCTTGGAACTAAATTGAACATGAGTACCGCTTATCATCCGCAAACCGACGGGCAAAGTGAAAGAACTATCCAAACGATTGAAGACATGCTACGAGTTTGTGCGATCGATTTTGAAGGCAGTTGGGATGAACATCTACCCCTAGTAAAATTTTCTTATAATAACAGTTATCACGCCAGCATTGGAATGCCACCGTATGAAGCATTATACGGGAGAAAATGCAGATCACCAGTATATTGGGATGAAGTTGGAGAATGCAAACTTTTGGGTCCAGAACTAATTCAACAGATGAAAGAAAAGATTTAACTCATTCGAAAACGACTCGATGCAGCGCAAAACAGGCAACGCAAATATGCAGATCAAGCCAGGAAAGATATGGACTATCAGGAAGGAGAAAACGTACTACTCAAAATATCGCCATGGAAAGGATTAACCAGATTTAGCAATAAGGGTAAATTGAAACCACGATACGTTGGACCGTTTGAAATTTTGAAGAAAGTGGGAAAAGTTGCATACGAATTAGCTTTACCGCCTCATATGCAGCATATTCATAATATGTTTCACGTGTCCATGCTTAAGCGATATAATCCTGATTCTAGGCATGTAATCGAGTATGAGCCGATAAAAATCCAACCTGATTTGTCTTTTATAGAACAACCGGTAAGAATTTTAGATCGGCGAGAGAAAGTGTTGAGAAATAAGTCTGTATATTTAGTGCGAGTATTGTGGAGAAATCCTATGGTTGAAGAATCAACCTGGGAACTCGAAAGTGAAATATTAGAGAAATACCCTCATTTGTTTTCATAGAAGATTCTGAGGACAGAATCCTTTTAAGGGGGGAAGGATGTAACGACCGGGAACTTTACGTTTATATTATATCATGATTATAATAAAATATGTGAATTAATGTGTCATTTATGTGTGATTATCTGATAAACCCTAACTGTTACGTGATACGTGTATTCCATGTCATTTATGTATTTTTAAGGTATTTTTCAGATATTTTATTATGCATTAATAGGTTTTATTTCAAACATTTTATGACCCAAACGATGATTTTAAAGCCAGTATTTCAAATAAAATAATGGGCCTTATTTTTCATCAAATGGCTTTTACAATCGCCTTGTTCTGAACATCTAGATAATTTATAAATTTTCTCATTTTGCGAAAAATGATTTTTCCGGGCCCCATTGGGTGTCAAAAACCCCACAAAAATCACATTTTTATTTTTATAAAATTATAGGACTTTCATTTATATTATTTCTTTGCATTTTTGCATTATTCACAATTTTTGGGAATTTTTGGCATATATATTGCATATATAAAATATTTATAAATTAAATTTTAATACTCAAAAATTATAAAAATTAGGGCCCAATATTTTTATTTAATGTATAATTAGCCCCTTAATTTTAATTAGGAGTATTATTTTTACTACTATAAATAGCCTAATTTTTATTTAATTAATTATAATTAATCATTAAAATCTGCAAAATTACCAAAAATTCTCTGAAATCGGGTCGGGAAGAACAGGTTCGGGTCGAAGAATCAAGTCGTGATTTCTCACTGATTACAGCATCAAATGGTGTGATTCAAGTACTCAAATCGAAGGTTTTGATCCGTTCTTTCTGTTTCTTGCATCAATTTCACGTTTTATTGCATCGTTTTTGATTTTTGATTTCTAGGGTTTATGTTCGAATTAGGGCTTTTTGATTATTGTGATGTTTTGATGATTGATATAGCTTTGTTAGATGATTTACAGTCGATTCATGGTGTTTAATTGAACAAACGATGCTTGGATAATGATTCACGATTTCTAGGGTTTAGGTCAAATTTTCAAAACACAACTCGATGATTTCTGTGAATATTTGGTTCTTGTAATGTTAGGGCTTTGATTGTATATGTTCTTAGCTTCATGTTGCACTATATAACGTTTGATGTGATGTACAAATGAGTGATTTGGATTTTTGGCCGGAGTTCTTGATGATTCTGATCGGAGAATGATATACAGCGATGTTTCTGGTCGATTTTGGCCTGAAACAGATTGGGGAAGTAGTTTGGGATGTTTTGGGATCAAAAACGGAACCAAACGGTGTCCGTTTGGCCAGGAATTGGACTCGCCGGAGTCCGGTGAAGTCGTCGGATTCTGGGTTTAAACCCAGATTCCGGTGGTGTTCTTCACAGACCCGGAATCCAACCCGGTTGACCCGTTTCCAGAACCCGGTTTTGATCCACCTTGTCAGATGTCTGTTTTCTGACATATGTTTCTGGAAATTATTTTTACTTTTTATTTTTATTAATTTAAAAAAAATCAGTTTTATTTATTTTGTAAATTGATTAATTAATTATTTAATTAATTAATTTATATTATAAATAATTCTGAATTATTTTCTAAAAATCAGATTGAATTATTTTCTTAATTATTTATTATTTATTTATTACTTATTAATTATTTAAAAGTGATTAATTATTTTGATAATTAATCAAATAATTTTCAATAAATCATAATAAATTCATTTTAATTTCAAAAATTATAGAAAAATTATTTTTAATTCTGATTTTCTTAAATAATGATTTAAAAATTATTTTTGAGTTTTAAAAATTAGTAATAATTATTTATAATGATTAATAAATGGAATTATCAGTATTTAATTAATAATAACTCAACCGTTAGTCCGTTTTGCGTGAAACGAAAGCTTGTTAACTCAGAAAAATGAACCATTTTCATTAAAAATAATATCAAAGCTTAATTTCTTTTAGAAGTTAGTTGATTTTGTGACTTGTTTGATTATCAGTCAAGTTACGTGCCAAGACGAGTCCGAAAAATTCCGGAAAAATGGGAAACGAGTCAGATAACGATCAGTTGAGCGATCAGCGAGTCGATTTTGGTTTTAAAAATTATTTTAACCATAAAAATGATTATGTGCTTATGTGCTTATGTGTATTACGTGGTTAATCGAGTCTTACTTGCTTATATGTAATACATGAGTCAGTCATAAGCGCATGGGTAGATGTTAGGATCGGTTTGAAGTCGATTCAAGATGTAAATGAAGTACGACGTGACTTAACCAGTCTATTTTGCCAACAGAAGCTAAGCCAGCCAGGCCAGTTGAGTCGGTAATAGTCCAAGGTGATAGACATAAGTGATTCAATTACAGTAAGTCGCGCAGAAGGCAAGTTTTTCCTCGATTCTACTTTCGGAATAGTGATATTGATTCAAATATTTATCATATTTACATTCTCTTGATTATTGTTCTTGATCACTAATATACAATCCCTATTCCTTTGTTCATATTTCATTTCAATTCTTGATTTCTCTGTTTCTTTGGATTCTTGATTCATATTCTGTTGGTAACACATGGAGATTGATATATTCTAGTGTTTGGAATATATCAAAGCATACCGATTGTCCTGGTTGCTAAGCAATGGACTGGATAATGATATTTTGGGATTGAGTGTATCTTAATCCTGAGGACCGGGATGACTGGTGCCTCGACGTGGGCCATAGTGCCTGGGTACCCGACTGGATCTATATATTGAGATATGGATCTGCATTATATTCTGACTGATCAGCAGAATATAGATGCGAACTTGTGTCCAGTTTAGTTTATTTGTACTCGCCAGTAATGGCCTTCTTTCTATTCTCGTGAGGTTATATCTTGGCAGATATACCTGGGATGGCAGATTCATTTAAAATGCTTTAACACTGTTTATATGTTTGTGGACTTGTTGAGCAACTTTTGGCTCACCCCTTTTTGTTGTTATTCACCTTATTGTTTTCAGTTAAGAAGGAATATGAAACCAATCAGGACTCGAGTGGTAAAGAAGCGAGTCAAACCTCGGGATCCTCTTATACCCAAGGTGTTGATCCCAATCCAGGAAGAAAGCTTTGAGTTGCCCGAGCATGTGGAGTGTTGATAGATAGTAGGTGTGTGTGTTTGAATAAAAGTTGAACTTAGCTTAAAATGAAGTAGACAATGGTTTGTAATAAAGAGAGTTTGTGATACTTTGAATGTTGGTTTGTAATAAAAGTAGTTAGTGGTTCTTGTTTTCATACTTCAACCTAAAAAGATCTTGGTTAGTGTTAAAGGGGTTTAATTTCATTTCTTTATTAATTATTAATCAGATTATACAGGTTTGGTGATTAGCTAGTAACCCCCAGACTTATACCCCGGGTCTGGAGGGCGTTACACATATTTCATCCATTTACAGCTTCAACGCTTGTCCGATCAATAGATCCCATTCCGAGTCATATATTAACTTCAGAAAGTTCTCTGAAATGCTTTCTTAAATCGATCATTAAAATGAATTTCCATTTATTAGGTCTTGTATCTTTAGTGTTGCGCTTCCCTGTTCAATATTTTTATGATTCGACTCTATTTACAGTCTTACAAGATTTACAATCATAACTTCAAATTTCGCTTATGCTGCTGATCATTCAATATATCGCCTCTTTTTCTAATAACGTTCTTCCTTTAGGAAATTCTGGAAATTTCTCAATCTTCTTTGATCCTAGTCAGCTTCTTTTAGATCGACGTACCCTTTGAACTCTAATAATCTCAAAAATTGGATGAATAGTTTCTCCATACATTGGTTCCGTTATTTAAACTTATCAAGCAAGATTTGTACTCTTCTGTTAGAAACAATCAAATCTTTTCTGTAATAGTGGGTCCACTTGGCCTTCTAAATGAACCATACTAACTTCTAGAACCAGTATTCTTCTAGGTAATCCAAATCTTATAACAATCGAGAAACTCAAGTAGTAATTGGACAACCAAGCTTTTAAAACTTATTTTGTTCAGAAGATTTTTAGAAAAATTCTGTTAAGAAAATCTCTTTTGAAAACTGGTTTAAAATTTTGAAAATCATACACCGGGTCGTCATTACTACATAAGTTGGTTGTCGTTCTTTTCAACCACTACGAAGTATCAAATTGGGAACACAATCAGATAAAAGCTCATTCATTTTTGTATATCCTCTATCCCTCGTTGGGTCCATTTTACCTTCATTGGTCGACAAAAATTTCAATTATCGTTGCATATTATTTTATTCGTAACTTCACTTCTAGTCTTTCATACCGGTAACACTCCCATTATCATCTCTTACGATTACTAAGTATAACAAGTCTATCCAGTAATCATTAAATCCATTTTATAAAATAAGTTCGACTAATATCACATTACATTACTACTAAATGTATCATGATTGATCATAACATCATCATCAATTCCAAGAAGACTCTCGATATCCAACCTTCTCAAATTCCCTTAAAATCCATCTAGCTCACTTCACAAGATAATCATTGTAACACCCCCAAATCCGGTGTCGGGGATCCGGGTTGTCACGAGTTCCATTTCCCTTAATAATACTTAATCTTAATAATCAACCAACTACTACGTACTGTGACCCCATAATATACACACACACCACAAGTTATAGTCTCAGAGATGAATATCCAAAAATAACACAAGTCATTTTATTCCACAATTATAAGTCATTACACCTTAAAAGGTTTACGAATAAATTTATATATTCTTTGCCATTATTAAAATTCATTATATACATAAGTCTGGTACATCAATAGTTGAAAACCTAGCCTATTGGTAGTTCCTACCTCAGCTACGGCGGCATCAACACCTACAGGAAACTGCGGAACGTTTCCTATCCGCTCGCGAATTGAGAGCTTGATCCTGTTCATCTTGTCTATCTGTTGTTGTGTGATGAAAGAAGAAAGCAAGGGTGAGCAACAAGCCCACCAAAATAATATGTATGATGATTTAAAATATATGAGCATTCTCATAGTACTCATGAAAGTCTTGGTCAAGAAGAAATGAACCAAGTTTGATATCTTAACGTGACCAAGTCACAAAATAATCAGTATATATATACTTTTTAAAATCTTGGAAATCCTCTTCCATGCATTATGCATAGGTTTCCAGTTTATAACTGTATAAAAATATCATTGCAAGGTGATCTCATATATCTAACCTTGTCTCAACGTTTTTCTGAAAATCTTTGTCATGCATAAGATAATCATTAACTAGATATAAGTTAAAAAGATGAAGTTGCAAGATACTCCAATATACTTATATCTTTTCTGAATACTACTCCAACTACCACCATTCAAGCTATAATCAGTTTCAAAAGGTCATCACACAGATGAGACTACAAGATAAGACTTGAATAGATTCAATCTTTGAAATATCATTTGAAAGAAATGAAGTTACGAGATACTTCATTAAGTCCCGATATATATTCACCTATATATATCTCTCATACACTCCTTTAAAACCTCTGTTATGAAAATTATAAACAGAGTTTTAATGTCCCATGAATTTGGAAAGAAAAGAATTTTGGCATAAACCCGATATCTTGCTGATCGGGCAAAGATACCAATAAGTAACATTTTCTACTAGTAGATGGATGAATCCCCCACCGGTCATCACCCTGGCCGCATTAGGACCTTGTGCTGGACCGCTACCCGGCCTCTTACGCGTTGATGGACTGCCACCCAGCCACTTACACTTTGATAGACCGTACCCCGGCCTGTCGCTTATGCCGACTCAATTAGATGGGCTTACTTCCCGAACATTGGGCAAATAATCAAATTGTTTTCTCAAAACAGCAACCTCGTTGCGAATGTAAAATACACCACATAGCCGGATCCCTCAGATTTTGAGCGAGTATTTAAATCCCCTTCGAAAGGAGGATCTTAAATATAAAAATGAGTTTTGGGATCCGCCCTAACTTTTAAAAATCATTTTGAAGACTCGAAAACATTTTTAAGAATGTTTGGAGTAATGCTGATTTAATGAAATAAATCTGTCCCGATATATTAGAAAATATCTGAATATTATTATTTAAATAATATTCCCATAAGGATAACCTTTCTAAAAAAATAATTGAAGCAGAAGTTTTAAAACTCATACTTGAAATGAATAATAAATAACCAAAGATATATTTATGCGAAAGTACGATCTTTATTTGAATAATCGAAAATAAGTTTGATTATCGAAACATTATTCTTTAATAAAATAAAGAATATTATTTAATAAATAAGCGGAGTCATAAGTCCACGAATGAATATTCAAAATAATATTCATTAAATAAAATAAACGGAGTCATAAGTCCTCGAATGAATATTCAACTAATAATATTCATTAAATAAAATAAACGGAGTCATAAGTCCTCGAATGAATATTCAACTAATATTCATTAAATAAAATAAATGGAGTCATAAGTCCTCGAATGAATATTCAACTAATAATATTCATTAAATAAAATAAACAGAGTCATAAGTCCTCGAATGAATATTCAACTAATATTCATTATTTAAAATAAAGTTATCGAATAAATCTTATTCGATTAATAGTTTTGAAAACTATATCTATATATATATAAATATATATAATATACTCGGGAACATCGACTCCCGGTTTAGAAAATGTTCACCTTTGGGTCCCCTATACTAAGGGTATACACAACTACTGCTTATCTCTAGCATAGGTATTATGCAACTTAAAAGCTTTTGAATCAACAATTAGATATCAAGATTACAAAATAGGCATGCATATAAATATCATATCACATGCTCCAATATATCGCAAGACTTTGCTAATAACAATCATGCACTTATCACAAGATAATGCATATGCATATATACATCACAACAACAGTATAACGGATAGAAAACTTGCCTGAGTGTTCCCGGTTAGACTTAAGCTTAGACTGGGTCCGATAACCTATGAATAACAACATAAGTCGGAATTAAACCACGGTCGCTTAAGAAACTAGACTTTAACCAATTGAACCATAATGTTTGCTTATGGTCACTTCTACGCTTAACGAATCACATAAGTCGTTCGAGTACCCTTGGCTCCACCATTTTTAATAAATTAACCATTAAGAATTTTAGAGCGATTCTTTCGCGAGTACCCTACCAACTGCCTAATCCACTTTACATAATTGTTTCATACTCCAATTAGTCATTTAAGGGCCTTAACCAAGGTTTCAAAGTAAGGGGAGGGGTAATGGTTCATTCGCGAAACGACGTTACTTAAAACGGTCGTTTCTCCTAAACCGTACATCAGAACCAAGTGATCCACATATCAAAACGAAGCTTACGATACGCTCTAGCTAAACATGGCAATGTTACATATTGTTTATTGAGTTTTCTGTCCTGAAAACTAAGAACAAGCAGCTGAATAAAAATGGGCATTACGACGGCTATATTTACGAGTTTTCCAAGTTTCTCACTACACCAAAACCTCACCAAACAACCCACAATCATTAACACATCAAAACCTCAACTAAATAATACTATACCAGTCCTTATTCTTCAGATTCTTCATCTCAACCAACCACAATCAAGTTTTATTAACTATAACAAGATTCATTCACCAAATCACTCCAAATCCAAATGAAACTACTAATAATCAAAGGTCATGCTTCTCATTTAGAAAACCAACCATCAAAATCACTAATAATCAAAGTAAAGGATAGGGTTTGAAGTTTTTACCTTCCTTGGGAGGTGTTAAGTTGCTAGGAAGCCTTAGGGAGCCTCCTACAAGCTTGATCTTTCCAAAGAAATCAAGAACACAAAGTTAGGCTTTGAAGTTTCTAAAAGTCCGATTGCAAGAACTGTAAGAATGAGGGTCTTACCATGATTATTTGGATGAGACTTGTTAACAAGAGTTGTACTCCATCTCAATACCTTTCCAACGAGCTATAAAACACAACATTTGAGTGAGAAATGAAGGAGATACAGCAGTTTTATTGTGCTGGTTCTGTTTTGGCCGAGAGCAATGGAAATGGGGGAGGAAGATGAGAGCTTGTGTTGACTTGAACTTGTGGTGCAAATGAAATGATTTTAGGATATTTACTTGAATAGTTGTTTTGTTTAAATTAGTGGAAAGTGACATAAGCATGGTGATGTCATCAAGCTTACATAATCCTTGCCACTTGTCTCATCCTTATGGTGGAAGCATCTTTTTAAGCTTAATCCTTATATTAAGATGTTAACTAAGTGTATTATTCTTGCACTAATTGACCCTCCTCCTTGCCTCTTGCATTACTTAGTCATTTAATTATTTTACGACTCGTTTATTGTTCATTCTCGTTGATCGTTTGAGGGATCATATCCGGGATCTCATTACTTGGGTTCCCCTAAACCTTTCTCAATATTTCATATTCCTTTTATGGTCCTCTCTTATAATCCTTGAATTTAAATCCTTTTAATCATGTTACCTTATACCCAATTCTTTCGGTATCTGGTGGATTTTTGGGAAAAATCAAAGTGTTCGAATTTGGATTCTGACGATCTCTACATACACTTATATACCATTTGGAGTACTAATAAGATCTCAGAATATCAATAAAAGAACTCCTACATAGTGTGGCATGAAAAGTTTTCTTAATCAGCATAATCATCAAAATCACTATTCATCAGTGTTTCAAAGATTCCAAAAATTGGGGTTATTACAATCATGGGTGGCATACTTACTAGTAGTTCCATATAACCTAGTAGCGGCTATCTTCCTGAACACACATATGCTCACTCTAAGTTCTTTCTCACATTTCTTAATACCTCGTGTACTCACCATATGTTGTAGCTCTAGAATCCATCCTCATAGGTGTTGTTACTTCATAAGACGAGTTCTAAATGGATGTTATAGAATAAGGTGTAGAGTAGACAGAAAAGATGCACTCACATTTGAATATCCGGTAGAACCAGAATTAGCATGTGGGGGATTCTCGAATAGGTAGTCTCGCATCAGGGGATGGGATAATAATGTGAAAAGGTGCAATCGCCGCAACAGGATATGACATGGCTAATACCGATAGACGAGCAGGGCGTAAATCAGGTGATGGTCCTCTGACGGAATGCTCCGAATGATCAGACGATACCAGAATAAAAAAATTTGCCATCGCTACTATCTGAAAATCGCGTCGCCAGATAAGAATCTTGAATCTCATCACGAATCATACCAAAACCTATTATACAGTCGCACTTAACCTCCGACATACTATTTTTCTATTTCTTAATCCTAATCCTAACCCTCTATCCATTCCCGACATTCTAAGCTTATTTCAGTGACTTATAACCTGTGGCTCTGATGCCAAAACTGTAACGCCCCCCACACCCGGGTCAGAAGTTTGGAGTTCACAACACACGTACCCAATATATAAACCTTTATATAAAATATTATATGCATTGACCCTTCTTTACACAAACACGGATCGTAACAGGTTAAAGTATGAAAATAAGCCATAACCTTAACTTTTATTACACAATACCAAATCCCAACTAGTTTAACTTACAACTGATAATGATATTGTTCTTACAATCTTGCATAACTCATCTACAATATAAAGCTCCTACTAGCTCGATCCAACTTAACCTGGAATCCTAGCTCGCTCATTGGACTGGGAATCCTCATTACCAACAATTTCCTTTTCAACTGTTGAAAATATAAAAAGGTTTGCGAGAGTGAGCTAACTAGCTCAGCAAGTCATAATAGCAATAACTGAGGTTAAACAATAACCAATTGAAATGATTCAGAAGAATCAAGTTTCTGAATAAGCAATGATTAGAATTGGATATTCACTTTTCATTTTAAAAACCAAGGTTAGGCTGCTGATCAGTTACATACTAACCCCGAGCAAGGCTCCCAGCTTTGCTCAATATACTGGATCCAAGGCACGCATTGGCCTATTATGACCACAAATCTGGTCCGACCACGAATCTGGTCCACATTTATAAATCCATCCAATTCTAAAATAATTCAATATGATAACCAATGTAATTCAATAAGCTGAATCATAAATAATATTTATTTTGAAGCATAGGGTGATTCACAATAACATGAAGGTATAACAAGGAATTCAAAAAGATTGCCTTTCAATCAAGGTAATCAAGGGTTCCAAAGATTGGTCTTCTGTTAAACAAGGAATAAGGGTTGGTATGTCAAACAATTCAATATCCGAAATCAGTATGTGGTAGATATGTATTTGTGGAGTAGTATAGTATGTGTATGGCTATCTGAGAATTCAACAATCAATGGTTTATGAAGAATAAGGCTTATGGCTCATGATCAATAAGAATCAGGGTTCAAGATTGAATAGTTTAAAGCGCTTGCAATATAAAACATGATTTATTTTGAATACTAGCAACATTTTTGAGAAAATTTGAAAATATTTTGCAACATATCTTGAAGAAGGTTCAGAAGCACTTCCCTTATCACCGATGATTTTCAACTTTACTTGTACCCATCTAATAGTTTTACTTTTCCATCACTTTGCTTCTTTTTCTATGCCTTGCTTCTATTCATTGATCACTTGCTTTCTTTTTCTACACTTCAGTTTTATTTACTGATCACTGGCTTTCTTTTCTATGCCTCACTTACTCTGCTAGGCATCACAAGTATCTATCAATACTCAATCTCATATCATTTGAATTTTCACATAGTCGTCATAAGCTTTCATCTACCCTTCGTTTCACCCAAATCCGACGTACGGATTGAAAGTTATAGCAAAAACAGACAAATAATGCATGTACAATCATATTATGCATCAATTAGATCACATATAACACGTAACACGTAAGATATTCAATTAAAATATTTTTTCAAAGAAGATTTGGGGTCAAAATGATCTTCCAGATATTTAATACGAATTTTTGAATATTTTTCGGAGTTAAAACGGGTCTCCGAATCATTTTATAATTAAATAGTAAGGTTCGAATACCCGAATCTGACTTTAACATAATTTTATAATGATTATCGAGCCTTGAAAATAATTTAAAAATAATATTTTAAAACTCGAAACTATTTTTAAAAATTTTTAAATCAAAATAAATAATTAAATCTAATTAAATAATCAATTAAAATTAATTAATAACTAATTAAATCGATTAATCAATTAATATTTAAATTAATTTACTAATTAAATAATTAATTATCAACTAAAATAAATTAATTAAATAATTTAGATTTATTTTTGAATTTAAAAATAAATAAAATGAATTTTTGGAAATTAAAAAAATGATTTTTAGAAATTAAAAATACATTTTTTGAATTATTTATAAAAATAAAAGGGCAGAAACAGTTTTTTGGTTTCAGGCTTGAGAGAGATGGATCAAACGGTAGTCGGAAGGGGAAGTCGGCCGGAGTTTGGATGAACTCGGTCGAAATCTGGGAAATGAACCCAGAAACCGGCAAGCTCCGTCCGATTTCCAGCGAGCCTTTACCTTGGCCAAAACACCGCCGTTTGATACGGTTTTTACCCGAAATCGAACCTCAGCCAAACCTGAATTCAACGGAATCAATATCAATTACAACCAGTCCTGCCACACCGTTTTCCGATCAAAAGTTCGAAAGAAATCGGCGAGGTTCGCGATTCCGGCGAACTCGCTACAGACCTCCAACATCACATCTCAATACATGATTCAATTTGTTGTGAAACGATCTACATGTTGATACCACTCAATCAACCCCAAACTTAACAGAAATAAAACTCTCAAATCATAATCAAGAACATTCATAAGAACATAAACCCTAATTTCTATAATCACAGAATCAAACACAAATTTATTTATGTTATTGAACTCCAAATTTGAAGTATAATATACAAAATGATCAGAAAAATATTATCTACACGATTCTAACATCAAATCATATCAACAACATCAAGAACAAATTTTCATAATTTAATCTTCAAATAATTCAAAATAAAATAATTAAATAAAAAAATACCTTGATTGTTGCACTAGAATAGTTGATTGATTCAGAAAGATCTTTTCGAGAGCTTCGATTTGATATATGGCACGCCCGAATCGAAGTTCGATAACGCCTTCGTTCGTGCGTTTGATTCTCAAGAACGTAACGTTTTTAGGGTTTTTCCTCTGTAAATTTGATATTTTTACTGATCGATTATGATTATACGAATAAAATGAAATAATAAAAGGGCTATATATATTTATAGAATATTAGTTCATTTTAGATCATTTTGGATCGATAAATTAGTTACTTAGCCGCTAAGTAACTGCAAAAATGATCTAATTTGATACCCATATTGGATAATTATCCAAACCGGGCTTCTAATAAAACACTTTATATGAAAATAATGTTATAATATCCCGTTTTTCGAGAATACGAGTTTTATTGCTTTATCGAAATGATTATAGTATCGAAAATTGTGCGCCAGAACGCGCACGGGTCAAACCGTAATCCGGATCGAAAAAGTCAAAATACGGAAAATGTCTGAATTACCATATTAGGTAGGAAGGAGTTTTCGGAAGAGTTTCGGGTTGTAAAAATGTAAAAACGGTTGAAGTTGGACGATTCCCGGCTTTATAAAATAATTTTGTAATTATTCAGAAAATAATTAATAAATTCATAAATCAATATAAAATCATATAACAGTGTAAAAATTACAAAAAAATACCGTAATTATTTATATTTTATTCCGGTCATAAAAAATTAACATACTTATACTTTACCACATATAAGCATCCACATATCCACACCCATCATCAGATAATTCATTAAAAATCACATAAAATTTATTTATTGATAAAAATAATTACACGCAATATCCCGGATATTACAGCGCCTCTCTGAGGACTCGTCATCATCATGGATTCTTCTATTCATCCTCATTGATTTAAGGAAGTCATTCTCCTTTATGAATTTGGAGGCCAAGGAGTAAGAAGATGCGAGGCTCTAGGGTTCTCTGTGGATCAAGTCTTTGACATATCCTTCACACGAGATTGGGTGTAGGTTTCTCTGGAAGATGTTGATGGCCTCTTTCTCCTCTAGGTTGGAGAGTTGGTTGACTGCTTCTTGAAATCTCTTGACGAACTCACAGAGTGATTCTTTACTTCTCTATTGAATGATTTCTAGATGGCACATCTGCAACTCATTCATGCGGTTGGCCCAGCATCTCTTCAGAAATATCTCTCGAAAATCTTTCCACGAGTCCACGCTTCGGGATGGAATCTTGCTAAACTACTTCTGAGCTCCCCCTTTCAATATTGATGTAAAGAAATGGCACCTTGTGAGGTCACTATAGTTATAAATATTTGAAATCTGCTCGAAGTAAATAAGGTGTTTTTTGGGGTCGGCCAGTCCGTCGAAGGAGTCAAAATTAAAGTGTTTAAGGTCAAATTCCATGGGGGTAGATTCCAGTTTTTTGGTGAAGGTGGTGGAAACTGCACCAAATTCCATGTCTCCTTCGACTTTCCTTTTGAGGTCACGAAGAGCCCGGGCCAACTGCTCTTGCTTTGATTATTTCACGGGCTTGGAGTTTGAAAAGACATGAACTCAGTGGACTTTCTTTTTTAGTTTAGCACCTTCTTCCTAGATTCTTTTCTTAATGGTTTCCTTAGCCTTAGCCTCTTCATCCTTCCAAATTTGATCCCGGAGTGCCACCCTTCTAATTTAATCACGGGCATCATCAGTTGGTCTCTTCATGTTTTTGGCAATTCGATCGAGAACCGAGTCACAGGTTTCTCCGGAGTGTTCGTAGAGGTTTCATCGTACTTGTGAGCCGCCTTCTCTGTAGTGAGGCTTTTGTCTCCTGGTTGGAGTGGCTGGGATGAAGTACGTGTTATGGGGAACCCCTCTTTAATCTCTTTAAGATCACAGTCCCTGGGTGGGACGATGGTTGGCGAAACTGGTCCGGACACGGCGGTTTTGCTCTTTCTTGTAGTCATTATTCTCAAGGCGAAATAAGCAAAATATCAAAAATACAATACTATGGATGCTTTTCAAGTACGGATAGTAGGGAAAGTAGATCTGGAGATGTTAGGTCACACACACTGTAGAAGGGGGTTGAATACAGTGTTTACTACAATCAAATCGAATTAAAGAAAACAAGTAACAGAACACAAATTTTATTCAACACAATAAACTCTATTACAATATGGAACTGTCCTCTCTCAGTGATGAACAACTTATCACGAGAGATGCTAGGGTTACAATAAATAATAACTTCGATTATGATAACACATCTAGTGTAAACCCTATGTCTGTGTTTATATACTACACAGTTACAAAATAAATTCTAATTGATATGGAATATGATTCTTCTTCCTAAAATATATCAACCGGTTATCTTTTCTTCCAAGTATTCTATTCTTCATAGAATTCCTTCTTCATGCATATCTCTTCTTGCATTTTTCTTGATCTTCTTTCCTTTCAATCAGCCGCCTTCCTTATCTGAAAGTCTCCTTAAGTCCTGATATTATCTCCTGATAAATATCTCATGATAACTTAAGTTCTGACAACTTAAGTTCTGACTTCAGTATAAGTACTGATTTCCAGTTAAGTACTGATTTGTCCTGTTAAGTAAGATCTGAAAAACTAAACACAAATCATATTAGTCATGAAATTATCAAATATATCTAACAATCTCCCCCAACTTGTAAATTAGCATAATATACAAGTTTAACAGATATTTGATGATGTCAAAAACATTAAGTACAAATGCATGAAAATTTGACTAGATAACTATAACTTACAGTCCTTGTAGCTTTACCATCATCAAGGTCTGATAACAGCTTCAGTCTGTATACACATCAGAATTTAAGCAGTTGTAGATCTTTGACTTGGCTTCAATTACTGATCTCTTTAATATTAGGAGTTGTTCTGAGATAGTTCTTTAACAAACATCTCTCAGCATATTCAAGTTCATTAATCATCCTCCTTTTAGCATTCTTCAATTCAACTGTATCTTCACCAATTTGAAAGATAGCAGCCCTGAGATCATTTATTCTAGCTTTTCTTATATCCTGATCTAGTCTAATTAAATATGCCTTGTCAGACTCAAGATTGAATTCCGCAGCCTTATAACCCAGAAAAGTAGTTATAATCTTAGCAGAGTTAGGCTTCATCTCGACAATATCACCTTTGTGATCTATGTACTTTGGATAGTATGTGCTGTCAGACTTTACATAATAAAGCTTCTTCTGTCTTTGAATTTGAGTCTTCAAATAATTTGTAGCACCATCTGTTAATCTGTTCTTCACTTGAAGTAAGAATAGAACATGTTACAGTTCCTCAAAATACTTCAGTGGTATTGCATTCTGCCTAATATGGTATACCCTTCCATCTGTCATAAAATATAACAAGATGTGTTCTTTCAAAAATGTATGGTAAACCATCTGTACAGATTCAAGCTGATTCAATCTTTCAGGAGTAGCTCCAACACCTGGTTCACTTAAAGAAGTTGGATCATTGGTTGTGTTCTGTATTCTTCTTTCATCAGCACTACCCAATCCAGATTTATCTTTGGCTTCTTTTCCTGTAACAACTCTTGCTTCAAAGCCACTTGTTGCAGTCTTCAAAGATTGAGTCTGTTTAGCTTTGGTGAATCCTGGTAGGAGTAACTTTGAAGGTTTAACATGAGCAATGTCAGAGGTTTCCCTTCCTTATCTTCTGATATCAAGCCAACTTAAGCTAAGTCAGAGGTTGCTAGCTTTACTGTTATATCAGAACTTACTATATCTTGACTCTGTACAACATGAGCCATATCAGAGGTTGTTTGAGAAATCTTCCTTTTTATCAGAGTAAGACTAGCATCTTCATCAGATATTTCTTCATCCACAAATGGCACATAAACCTTTACAGGTTCATCAACTTTTTCTTTGCCCTTGGACCTTGGATCTATCTCCACTTGTGATTTGGCTTTAGTTTCCTCAGGATTTGTCCTTTCTTTTATCACAATGTCTTTAGCCTTAGGAAGTTTCTTTTCAACACCAGAAGCTTCAGATTTGGAGTTGACTTTTTCTGACTTAAATCTAGCTTCTTCTTCCTTTAGACTCTCAAAGTCCATTCCTGGATTTTCTTTCATAAATAACTGTCTTGAAATTTCCTCATCAAGTTCCAAATGTTCATCAGAACTTATCCTTTTAACAGTATCAGAACTTATTCTTCTCCCAGTATCAGAACTTGTTCTTTGACTTGTAGTTCCAGCTTTGCTTGATAAAAACCCTTTACCTTGACTATGACCTCCACCCATTCCAGAGTTTCCCTGGTCATCTTTTTCATCATCCTTTCCCTTCAGTGTCTTAGCTGTTTTGCATTTGGACTTAATTACTTTCTCTCCCTTTTTGGCATCAGCAGGTAAAAGAAGAGAGAGAAGCAATGCCACTGAAGATTGAATCTCATTGAGTTGATTTTGATGAGAAGCTTGATTCTTCAAAATTTCATCAATCTGGGCCTGTTGCTTCTCCTGAGTTTTCTCAATGTACTCAATTTTTCCAAAAGTAGGTTTAAAAAACCTTTTCTTATCCAGCTTGGCAACCATATCTTGTTGATTGATAGATTCTTGAATTTTGTCCACATTGGCCTGAGTTACAGATTGTTAACCTTGAAGGTGTCTTGTACTGAGTGCAGTAACTCTTAGTTGTGCCTTGAAATCATCATTGACTAGCATCTCATCAGCTTTTGCCAAGTGCTCAGCAAGTATGTTTGAAGTAGGAACAAAATCAACTTTGTTCCATTCCTTAGTCCGCTCCCTTCCTCTAGGAGTTTCACTCCAAGGTACTGGTGCCTCTTCTCTAACAAACTTCTTGATTAATTCAGCTTTGTTTGGAGCTTGTTGAGGTGCATGTCCTGATGGACCAGCTGCATCATCATCTACATTGGCAGCAGCTTCACCAGTAAATTCATCATTAGCAACATCAGAACTTATAGAATCAGCATCATCATCATCCTCTGATAAAAGAATAGTATGAGAGGCTATTGAGGCTTCAACATCATCCTCTAAGTGCTGATCTCCAACTAAGTTCTGATCAACAGCCAAACCTTGATGCCCACCTAAAATCTGATTTTCATCATCCAGATTCATAATTGGTGTAGTAGGAATATCTTCATTAAAATCAGCATCTAGAATTGGCGTTGTTGGCGGAGTGATTTGAGTTGGTGGAGCTTCTAAGTACAAAATCTCAGGCACAATCAGGTTATGAATATCAATCTCAGCACTTGTACCTGGGTCATCAGTATATACTTGTTCAATTATAGGTGACACAGGAAGAGTAGGCACTCTGTCTTGAGCAGTTTGTGGTTGAGCTGAAGGAAGTAATTCAATAATAATTGGTTCTGTTGGGATCAGAGATTCCTGACCCCCTTCCTTAGCTGCTTCCTCATCTTCTGATCCTGACTCAATTGTGTCCCTGTGAGCTCTTTGCTTTTTCTTTTTCTTCAAGGGTGGAGACACTGTAGGAGCTTTATCATTAGGATTTAGCTTTCGAAGCCTTTTGAGAGGCCTAGAACTCCCAATTACAATGTCTTTCTGAGAATAGATCTTCTCAGCTTCTATTACAACAGGTTCAGATATGGGAACCTGTTCCTCATTGTCTGAATCATCTCTCAGAATAAGTTTCCTTCTCTTCTGTTGAGTCTGAGGTACTATCTTAGTCCTCTTGAATTTGGAAGATGAAGGCTTCACAGGATGTGCTGAAGGTTGGGATTGAGATGTCTGTGATGTTTTGAAATATGTCCTGATTGAGGGTTGAGAAGTTTGAGGTTGAGAAGTTTGAGGTGTTTGTGTATATGTGGTATGTTCTGATGGCTGTTGTGGTGGCTGGGATGTGGGTTGAACATCGGGGTAAACAGATGTGTAGGTTTGAGGATCAGCATTTACCAGCATCTGTTTCATTAACTGAGGTATTTGTAAGGGTCTAACCACTTGTTTCTTAATGTCAGCATTTAACAAATCATTAAAAGCCCTTTTTGCAAGCTTAAAGGGTGGAATTAAATCAATGATAGGTTGGGGTTCATCAGCATAACAAAAGGTATATATAAGCTGACAGAATCTAGCAAAGTATACTACATTCCTATCCTCTGTCATCCTATCCCCTATGAAACCTAGCACAGCACTTGCAAAATCAAAGTGAGTTTGATGAATAAGAGCATACCCGATTTGCTGACTCATGAGTGGAATAGCATCAAAGTTGTAGCATTTATTGGCGAATGCCTTAGTGATGCAATCAAAGAAAAAATTCCATTATTTCCTAATATTGGCTCTTTTCAGTTGTCCAAGCTTTCCCAAACTTTTCTCATAACCCAAACTGGCCATAAGCTGCTGTAGAACAGGGTCCTCCACTGTTGAGAATGTACAGCCTTCTGGTAAGTGGAGAGCTTTGCGAACTGCCCCAGGAGTTACTACATGTTCAACATCATTTACTTCAAATATGATGCTTGCAGTACCAGTAGCACCACCATCATCAAAAATCCCAGTCCGCCAAAACGTCAGTACTTGTTGGCTTGAAATGGTCTGAGGTTGGGTCAAAGCATACCCAATCTCACTATTTGCTAAGAAATCTTGCACAAAGTACAAATCTGATGGAGCTTCAGCCTTGTTTAAGATTGCAGCATAGTTATTTGGTACAAACTTGGCTCCATCAATAATTAAATCCTTGGGCGCCATCAGAAATTAGTGAGAAACTTGTTTTCCTGAAAGGTGTTTGTTGAAATGTCTGTAGAGTGAACCGTCAGAAAATGTGAGAGAATAAGAAAAGAGAGAGAGTGAAAGAGAATAAAAATATGAATAAAAGATTTAAAAATCTTTTATCTCTTTTACTTAGACAACCCACGTTACAGCAGTTAATGAGGAGTGGAACAGACCTTTACACTTGTCAAACATGCAGCAGTTAAGGCAAAAGTTAATGGGCACGGTAAATAAGCAATTATGACTTTGCACGTTCAGTTTTTTAAAAAAAACTGCTCCCACCAAACAAATGATTATTACTGTTTTATCTCACATAAACCAATATTCAAAAAAAAATGTGACCGTTGAGATAATGACCAAAAATAACCCAAGTAAATAAATACTGCCACGTCAGCATCAGAACTTGATTATTATCAGAATTTAAAAGTCATCAGAATATGGCTTTTTAACTCGAAAAGTGAATATTTATTCCTGTTATTCTTCACACAAATACTGATATGGGTACATCAGAACTTAATCATCAGAACTTCTATCAGAACTTGTCCTCAGAATTTATGCAACTGACACTTAAACAGTTCATCCAAAATAACATTTATCACCACAGTAATTTTCATCATTCATATGGAGTGTATGTGTGTGCATTAAGCTAAATATCAGACAAAGAGTAAAGTCTGATTCACTTCAGTACATCTTAGAAATAAGGCATAACTAAGAACTTTACTTAAAATCTGTCATTATTCTGAAGTCTACTATAGAATGAGTTCATGCATGAGTTCACCTCAACTGTTTTTCTGCTCATTTTATGCATCTTTTGAAATTCCTTTTTACAGTGGCTTCTCAGTGTAAGTGAGTCACAACTGCTTATCAGAATTTATGCTATTATCAGAGTATTTCTCCAGTAATCAAAAAATGTGAAAAGTCACCAAGAAAATTTTGTTTTGCTTTTATAATGCATATTACTTAATACCAGCAATGCACTTGGGTCTTCCCTTCCATATTTTTTACTCTAGATCTCAAAGGAGTACCTGATTTTTATTTCTTTTCTTTTCTTTTTCTTTTGATAAGTGAGGCTTATCAGCACTTAGTTCATTCACCAGATTTACTAACATCAGAACTTAACAAATAAGAAGCACTAGTCTAGTTTTTGACTTAATAATAAGATACACAAAGTAAACTTAACTAAGCTCAATATTAGAATTTGCTTGTGTTAAGAGATTTCCACATAAACGATTACTTCAGACATGAGATCTTTAGTATATTAAAGACTACTAGTTCAACGTCTAGCAAAATTATCCTCATTGGATTGAATAGTCACATAAACATTCATATCACTATCAGAGTTTAGAAATTCACATCAGACAACAATCAGCATTTAAGCAAATTTTCAATTTAGGCACAGAATTCACAAAGACAGTAATATCTGTAAATACTGATCATAAAGTCTGATGTATCAGAACATAAACTAAGCAGATTTAGAAAAAGAACCTGAAACCATTCCAAGTTCATTTTCCAATCTAGTAAAGGTTGCTTCACATAGTGGTTTTGTGAAGATATCTGCTAGTTGTTGATCTGTTGGAACAAAATGCAATTCCACTGTACCTTCATCCACATGTTCCCCTATGAAGTGGTACCTAATGCTGATGTACTTTGTCATTGAGTGTTGAACTGGATTACCTATCATAGCAATAGCACTTTGATTATCACAGTAAATAGGGATTTTAGAATATGTTAACCCATAATCCAGTAACTGATTCTTCATCCAAAGAATCTGTGCACAACAGCTTCCTGCAACAATGTACTCTGCTTCCGCAGTTGATGTGGAAATTGACTTCTGTTTCTTGCTAAACCAAGAAACTAATATGCCTCCAATAAATTGACAGCTTCCACTTGTGCTTTTCCTGTCAATTTTGCAACCTATAAAATCTGCATCTGAGTAACCTATTAGCTTAAAGTCTAATTCTCTAGGATACCAGAATCCCAGATCAGCTGTACCCTTAAGGTATTTGAAAATTCTTTTCACAGCTGTTAAGTGAGGTTCTCTTGGATCTGCTTGAAATCTTGCACAAAGACAGGTAGCATACATGATATCAGGTCTACTTGCAGTTAGATAGAGTAATGAGCCAATCATACCTCTGTAATCAGTAATATCTACTGATGTACTAGTATCCTTATCCAATTTTGTTGCAGTGGCCATAGGAGTGGATGCACTTGAACAATCTTGCATTCCAAATTCTTCAACAAATTTCTGGTGTACTTAGATTGACAAATAAAAGTTCCTTCTTCATTCTGCTTGACTTGAAGGCCCAGAAAATAGCTGAGTTCTCCCATCATACTCATTTGATATCTTGACTGCATCAGCTTGGCAAACTTTTTACAAAGTCTGTCATTTGTAGAACCAAAAATGATATCATCAACATATATCTGCACCAAAAGTAAGTCCTTTCCATGGTTGAGATAAAACAAAGTTTTGTTAATAGTCCCTCTGTTAAATCCACTATCCCGAAGAAACTGAGCTAGTGTCTCATACCATGCTCTTGGAGCTTGCTTAAGGCCATAAAGTGCTTTGTCAAGTCTGTAGACATGATTAGGAAATTTTGAATCTACAAAACCTGGAGGTTGTTCAACATATACTTTTTCTTCCAATTCTCCATTAAGAAGGGCACTTTTTACATCCATTTGAAAGACTGTAAACTTTTTGTGAGCAGCATAAGCCAAAAATATCCTTATGGCTTCCAATCTAGTAACTGGTGCAAATGTTTCATCATAATCAATTCCCTCCTGTTGAGAATATCCTTTTGCAACCAGCCTTGCTTTATTCCTTGTAATTATGCCATCACTATCAGTTTTGTTTCTGAACACCCACTTTGTACCAACAACAGATCTGTTCTTTGGTCTTTGTACTAGGGTCCAGATTTTATTTCTTTCACATTCATTTAACTCTTCCTGCATTGCTTGCACTCAATCAGCATCTTGAAGAGCTTCTTCCACTTTCTTTGGTTCAGTATGAGAGAGAAAAGAGTGATAAAGACATTCATTTGATGTAGCTGTTCTAGTTCTGACACCTGCATCAGGATTTCCAATAATTAAGTCAGGTGTATGTGATTAATCCACTCCCTTGCAGATGGAAGGTTTTCTCTAGAACTGGATGCTCCCCCATGATCCATGCTGTCTTCATCAACATTTTCTGATGCTCCCCCTGAAATTATGTTCTCTGAGTTGGATCCTTCAGAATTTGAGTTTCCAGAATTATCAGAACTTGGCCCATCAGAACTTGATGAATCAGAACTTGAAGAGCCTATTGTAGGTTCTGATGTTTCTTGAGATGTGGTTGTATCTTCAGTATGCTCCCCCTGCACAGGTACATCTTCCTTTGGCGTAGTCACCACAGTTTAAATATCATCAGAGTTTAATCCATCAGAGTTTACAGTATCAGGATTTAGACTGTCAGGATTTAGACTGTCAGGATTTACAGTATCAGAATTTAAAACTTCATTCTCAAATCTTAGCTGATCATGATCATTGAAATCTTCAAGTCCTGTAATATTCTTATCATCAAAAAAGACATTGATAGATTCCATGACAACCCTTGTTCTTAAATTGTAGACTCTGAAGGCTTTTGTGGAAAGTGGATATCCAACAAAAATTCCTTCATAAGCTTTTAAATCAAATTTGGATAGCTGTTCAGGATGAGTCTTAAGAACAAAACACTTGCATCCAAATACATGAAAATACTTCAGATTTGGATTCTTTTTCTTCACCATCTCATTAGGTGTCTTTCCATGCTTGTTAATGAGTGTTGCATTTTGAGTAAAACAAGCAGTCTGCACAGCTTTAGCCCAAAAATAGGTTGGTAACTTTGCCTCATCAAGCATAGTTCGTGCAGATTCAATAAGAGTTCTATTCTTTCTTTCAACAACTCCATTTTGTAGTGGAGTTCCAGGAGCAGAAAATTCCTGCTTTATTCTATGGCCTCTGCAGAACTCTTCCATGATCAAATTCTTGAACTCAGTGCCATTATCACTTCTTATGATCTTCACAGAATCTTTGACCAAGTTATCCAGTTGCTTGACATGATCAATCAAAATAGATGCAGTTTTACTTTTTGTGTGCAAGAAATACACCCATGTGTATCTGGTGAACTCATCCACTGTGACCATAGCATATTTCTTCTTTGCAATAGACATGATATTCAATGGACCAAATAGATCAACATATAGTAGGTGATAAGGCTCAAGAATTGAAGATTCAGTCTTGCTCTTGAATGAAGATTTTCTTTGTTTTTAACTTCTAGCTTAACATAATTCTTCACCGGCTTCTTCAGAACCTAATCCAGCTCTGTCTCTTGCTTCTCTGGCTTTCAATCCAACAGTCATGAAATCAGATAGCAGTTGACTTTTCTTAGGATCTGATGGTTTAACATTTTTCCATAGGAGTTTCTTCTTATCAGTAACTGTCATCTTGTTCAAATTAACTTGAGCTCTGTTAAAGGTTGATGTATTGATGACTTGTTCAGGATTTACAGATTCTTCTATAGCTTGTTGTTCTTCACTCTGAACAACTTGAGATATGTCAGAGGTTGTCTTAGATTATTCTGTTATCTTCTTTCTTTTCAGAGTTTCAACAGTTTCATCTTCTGCAGCTGTATCATCAAAAACCCGAACCATTTTACACACAGGTTTCATCAGGATTT
Source organism: Apium graveolens (assembly GCF_009905375.1). Lineage (NCBI taxonomy): Eukaryota > Viridiplantae > Streptophyta > Magnoliopsida > Apiales > Apiaceae > Apium > Apium graveolens. Next base: position 118,023,430 of record NC_133656.1, read on the forward strand.
GAGGAATCTTCATCTCCTGTTTCTTTGTTGGTTCATCAATCTTTGCTTTCCCTTTTGCTTTGGGATCAATTTCAACTTGTGATCTTTTCTTGGGCTTTGAAGCCTCAGAAGTTGACCTTTCCTTGATTACAATGCCTTTAGCCTTAGGCCTTGAAGGTTTCTTTGCATTAAAAGCTTTAGATCTAAGATTTGTCTTCTCAGCTGCAAATCTAGCTTCTTCCTCCTTTAGAGTCTCTAAATCCATTCCAGGATTATGCTTGAGAAATAATCTTCTAGCAATTTCTTCATCAAGTGTCTGAATCTTGGGATCCTTATAGTAGACAGTAGTCTCCCTTCCCTTAAGCTTCAGAGTTTATAAAAACTTCTGAGAATCTTGACTTTCAGACTAAATGAGAATATTAGGCTTTGTCATCAGACTTTGATCATCAGAACTTGCTTTCAGAACTTGAGCATTCACAGCTTCAGAACTTGTATTCTTTTGTGTAGAAGATTTGCTAGAATCAAAAATTAGTTTCTGTGAAGAAACTTTGCTGCTTTGCTTTCCTTGACCTTGACCTTTGCCATTGCTAGGGTTTCCCTGGTCATCTTCAGAATCATCCTTTTTCTTCAGAGTTTGGCTAGTTAAGCATTTGGACTTAACTACCTTCTCCCCCTTTTTTGGCATCATCTGATATGAGTAGAGAGAGAAGAAGTTCCACTGAAGATTGAATTTTATTCAGTTGAGTCTGTTGAGCAGCTTGATTTTGTAGGACCTCATCCAGTTGGGCCTACTGCTTTTCTTGAGCTTACTCAATAGCTTCAACTTTCTCTTGAATAGGTCTGCTAAACCTCTTCTTGTCTAGTTTGATCTCCATGTCTAGCTTATCAGCTTTTTGCAGAAGTTTATCAACCTTTTCATGAGTCTGTGAGTGTAGACCTTGAAGACTTTTAGTACTGAGAGCTATGACTTTTAGTTGAGCTTTGAAGTCAGAATTTGTCAACAACTCATCAGCTTTTGCAATATGATCTGACGGAACTTTTGAGGTGGGAATGAAATCAGATTCATTCCACTTCTTGGTCCATTCAACTCCTCTATGAGTTTTTTCTCATGGAACATGAGCATCTTCTTCAACAAACTTTTTAAGCAGTGCCTCCTTTCCAAGAATTTGAGCTGGAGTGTTTACTGGAGCTGACTCTCCAGAACTTGCTAGAAGCTCATCATCTTCTGACAACACAAGAGTGTGTGTGGCTGTAGGAGATTTTGGTACAACTTCATTTGTTTCCACATCCAGAATTGGAGTAGTTAGTATTTCAGCATTTAATGGAGAAACAGGTGGATTTGTCACTTGTCCTTGTAGTGCTTCCAGAAACAAGACAGATGGAATGTTCAGCCTATGAATGTCAATTTCAGGACTTAATCCTGAATCTTCAACTGTAGCTGTTTCTCTGAGTGGAGAGATAGGAGGTGTGATCACTGTGTTCTGAACAGTGTCTCCATCTTGAGATGGAGGTGGCAAAGCGTCAATCACTATTGGTTCTGATGAGATCAGAGATTCCTGATCCCCTTCCTCAGCTTCTTCATATTGAAATTGTGTAATTTTCACACCTGCTCTCTTCTTCTTTGATCTTCTGGATGATGGAGGAGTTGCTTGAGCAGCATCTAAACTTGAAGTTCTTTTCCTTTTTAAAAGTCCAGAACCCTCAGCTTCAGTCTGTTTCTGAAGAGTTGACTCTTCAGATTCTAACTCCTTCTGAAAAATTTCTTTTTCAGCTTCTAACTCCTTTTGAAAAAATTCTTTTTCAGCTTCTATTGTCACAGGTTCTGATGCAGGAACATGGACCTGTTCATCTTCATCTGATTCATCCCTCAGAATAATCCTCCTTCTTCTCCTTGGTGGAGATTTAGGCACAGAGATAGTTCTTTTGGGCCTAGAGGATTTGAGAGGTGAGGTTCTGATTGTAGATGCTGATGGTTGTTGAGAGGATTGTGCTGGTTGGAAATAGGTTTTGATGGTAGGTTGTGGATGAGAGTTGGAAGGCTGTGTTGGTGGAGATGGTTGTGGTTGAGAAGATGGTGCAATATCAGGAAATTGGGCTGTATATGTGTTGGGGTCAGAGTTTACTAAGAACTATTATACTGATGTAGGAATTTGAAGGGGTCTTAGTATCTCTTTCTTATTATCAGTAGATAAAAGGTCTGTGAAGGCCCTTTTAGCAAGTTTAAAAGGTTGAATTGACTCACTAAAGTTTTGGGGCTTATCAGGACAACAAAAACTGTAAATGAGTTGACAAAATCTAGCAAAGTAAACAGTATTTGGGTCCTCATTCATCCTATCTCCAATAAAACCCAAAATAGCAGTAGCATAATCAAAGTGAGTTTGGTTTAGAAGTGCATACCCTATTTGCTGACTCAGAATGGGAATGGCATCAAAGTTGGAGCATTTATTGGAAAAAGCTCTGGTGATGCAGTCAAAGAAGAAACTCCACTTCCTTCTGATGTGGGGCCTTTTCAGTTATCCCACCTTGGATAAACATTTCTCATAGCCAAGATTGGACATCATACCCTGTAGCAGTGAATCTTCAATCTGAGCATTAAAAGTGCAATTTTCTGGTAAGTGTAGAGCTTGTCGAACAGTAGATAAGGTAACCAGATGCTCATCTTCCCACGTTGTGAAAATAATACTTGGGAACCCAGCTTCACCACCATCATTATAAACTCCACTCCTCCAAAACTTCAGTATCTGTGTTCCTGAGAGTAATTGTGGTTGGGTCAAAGCATACCCAATCTCACTGTGAGTAAGAAAGTCTTGGATGAAGTGAAGATCTGATGGAGCATCATCCTTGCTGAGAATAGCCATGTAGTTATTGGGGACGAACTTGGCTCCATTAAAGATGATGTCCTTGGGTGCCATTTCTGTAAGAAATTAAGTGAAAAGTTGGGTGTACGAAAGGTGTTTGATAAAATGCCTGTAAGAAATAGCTTCAGAGAATATTAGAGAGTGAGAGAGAATAAGAGAGATTAGAAAATAAGAATAGTAGGTAAAAGATTATAAAATCTTTTAACTCTCTTATTTATACACTCCACGTGACAACGACTATTTTTTTTGTGAAGCAGAACCGACTTTTTACACCTGGCAGCATGGAAACAGTCAAAACAGTAATGAGTGGGCACGGTAAACGTGCAGTAATTATTGCTCACATGCTGTTACCAAAATAAACACGCCACCCATTAACCAAATGATTATCACTGTTTTTATCTCACTTAATCATTTTCTGATAAAAATGATCGTTACAGTAAATACCAATAATAAGTCAAGTAATTACATAATGCCATGTAAGCATCAGAGTTTCCATCAGGATTTGTATCAAAACTTGACTATTATCATAATTTAATGGTCATCAGAACATACATCCTGTACTCAAAAAGTGAATGTCTGTTTATGTGTTTCTTCACACAAATACTTACTGCTTTCTTCAAAGTTTAATCATCAGAACATAATCAGAACTTATCCTCAGAATTTATGCAAATAATACTTAACTGTTTGTTAGAAACAACTTAATCACCAAGGTAATTTTCATCATTCATATGGAGTGAGAGTGTGTTCATTTGCAAATGATCATATAAAGATTAAAGTCTGATAAACTTCAGATATCTTAGAAATAAAGCATAACTAAGAAAAATGCTTAAAATCTGTCTTTAATTTTGAAGTCTACTATAGAATAAATTTATGCAAGAGTCCACCTCAACTGTTTGTGCTCATTTTATGCATCTTTTGACATTCTTTTTACAGTGGCTTCTCAGTGTAAATGAGTCACAACTACTATCAGAATTTATGCCGTTATCAGAATATTTCTCTAGTAATCAGAGAATGTGAAAAGTCACCAAGAAAAATGTATTTGCTTTTCTAATGCATATATTTAATACTAGTAATGCACTTGGATCTTCCCTTTCACATATTTACTCTAGATCTCAAAGGAGTACCTGATTTCAATTTTTTTCTTTTCTTTTAGTTTCTTTAGATAAGTGAGGTTTATGAAGCATGTAGTTCATCCTTAAGATTTACTGACATCATAATTCGACAGATAAAAAACAATAATCTAGTTTGTGACTTAGTAATAAGATACAAGAAGTAAATTTGACTAAGATCAAAATCAGAATTTGCTTGTGTTAATGATTTCCACATAAACAACTAATTCAAACATAGGATATATAGTTTGTTAAAGACTACTAAGTCAGTATCTAACAAATAATCCTCATTGGAGTGAATAGTCACAGAACATTCAAAATACTTTCAGAGTTTATAGAATCACATCAGATAACAATCACTATTTAATATGTTACAATTTAAGCACATATTACATGGAGATAAGACAATCTGTAAATACTGATCATAAAGTCTGATGCATGAGAACAAAAACTAAACAGATTTTGAGAAAGAACCTGAAACCATTCCAAGTTCATTTACCATTTTTGTAAAAGTAGCTTCACATAGTGGTCTTGTGAAGATATCTTCTAGTTGTTGATCTGTTGGGACAAAATATAATTCCACTGTACCTTCCATCACATGTTCCCTTATGAAATGGTACCTAATGCTGATGTGCTTTGTCATTGAGTGTTGAACTGGATTTCCTCTATAGTTAGTAATATCTACTGATGCTCCAGTATCTTTATTTAACTTGGTGGCAGTGTCCATGGGAGTTGATGCAGTTGAAATTTCTTGCATTCCAAATTTCTTGAGTAAATTTCTGGTGTACTTGGATTGATTTATGAAAGTACTTTCTTCAATTTGCTTGACTTGAAGTCCCATAAAATAGCTAAGTTCTCCCATCATACTCATTTGATATCTTGACTGCATTAACTTGGAAAATCTTTTACAAAGTTTTATATTTGTAGAGCCAAAGATGATATCATCAACATATATCTGTACCAAAAGTAAGTCCTTTACATGGTTGAGGTAGAACAGTGTTTTATCAATTGTGCCTCTGGTAAATTCACTTTCCAGAAGGAATTGACCCAAAGTCTCATACCATGCTCTTGGAGCTTGCTTAAGACCATAAAGTGCTTTGTCAAGCCTGGAGACATGATTTGGAAATTTTGGATCTACAAAGCCTGAAGGTTGTTCAACATATACCTCTTCCTCTAATTCTCCATTGAGAAAAAGCACTTTTCACATCCATTTGAAAGACTTTGAACTTCTTGTCAGAAGCATAAGCCAAAAAGATTCTTATGGCTTACAGTCTAGCAACTGGAGCAAATATTTCATCATAGTCAATACCCTCCTTTTGAGAGTAACCTTTAGCAACCAGCCTTGCTTTGTTTCTTGTAATTATGCCATCACTGTCAGTTTTGTTTCTGAACCCCTATTTTGTGCCAACAATTGATCTGTTCTTTGGTCTTGGTACTAGGGTCCAGACTTTAAGATATAATCTTATATGAAAAGCAAGAGTTGAATGAGGTACCTTCAATTCAGCAGTTACAGAATTGCTATCAGCATTTGCCACTAAAGCATAGTTCACCTCTTCTTCGGAATCTGAAGTGTCTGCCTAGTTTTTCTTCTTTGTGATAAGTGTCTGGCCTTTATCACCTTTTCCTTTCTTGCAGTCAGGAGAGATGTGGCCTCTTTTACCACAATTGTAGAATTTGACATTTGAGTTGTCTCCTCTATCATACTTTCCTCCTTTGCCTTCAGACTTTTTGAACCCTTTCTTTTCAGAACTTTCACCTTTCCTGAAAAACTTCTTGCCCTTTCTGAATTTCTCGTAGGCTATCTTTGTGATACCCTTCACCATAAGAGCACACAGTTGCATCATCTCTACATCAACATCCACTTCAGATAAATTTTCAGATTCTGAATCATCATCATCAGAATATGATGACTCTGAATCAGACTGTATGATAAGAGCCTTTCCTTTGCCCCTCTTTGAGATACTCACTTTAAGAGATTCCTCCTCAGCTTTAAGTGCAACTGTCTTTGACTTTCTTCCATGCCTTTTGCTCCTTTGATCCATCTCAAGTTCATGAGTCTTGAGCATACCATAAATTTTATCAAGAGTAGTTTCAGCATGGTCATAGTTGTCTCTTATGGTAGTAGACTTCAAATCCCAATTTTCAGGAAGAGCTAAAAGGAATTTTAGATTTGAATCTTCAAGATCATATTCCTTGTCCACCAGTGACTGATCATTCAAGAGTTTGGAAAATCTGTCATATAAATTAGTTAATGACTCATCAGCTTTTGAGTCAAAGTGCTCATACTCTTGTGTGAGTATAGTCTTCCTGTTCTTTTTGATAGCTTCAGTTCCCTGACATCTTGTCTCCAAAGCATCCCATATCTCCTTTGCAGTCTTGCATCCAATTACCCTGTTTGACATGACATTGTCAATTGCACTATGCAGCAGATGCATTACCCTTGCATCCTTGGCAATAGATGAGATGTCTTCAGTTGTGTAATTACCTTTCTCCTTTGGTATCATCTTTGCTGGTTGATCAGCAACTGCAACATAAAGTTTGGTAGGCTTATATGGTCCATCATTAATTCTATCAAGGTATTCTGGATCTGTGGTTTCCAGATACATAGCCATCTTTACCTTCCATATAAGATACTTAGATGCTCTCAGTATGGGAACCCTAATGGTTTCATATCGACTGTGGGTTTGATTGTTTTGAGTATCTTGAGTTTTGGTAGGCTTAGGTGGAGTTTGTGTTTCGTCAGACATGATTGTAAACTGGATCTCACTGTTTGTATATCAACAGAGAGGCTCTGATACCACTTGTTAGGTCACACAACACTATAGAAGGGGGTTGAATATAGTGTTTATACAATCAAATCGATTTAGAACACAAGTATGTAACAGTAATCAAGTTTATTCAATATAATAAGTTATGTTACAAAGTAGGTTAAACTACTCTATCAGTGATGAACAATATCACTAAGAGCTGTTAGGTTACAATGAATAATATTCTCGTGAATGATAACACATCTGATGTAAACCCTAAGCTGTGTTTATATAGTACACAGTTACAAGATATCTTTTAATTGATATTGAATATAATTTTGTCTCCTAAAATATATCAATCAGATATTATCTTCTACAAGTCTTCTAGCTGTCCAACTCTTCATGCATATCTTCTTTTGTTTTAGTCCAGATCCTCTCCTGTAAATCAGCTGCATTCCTTATCTGAAGTACCCGCACTTAAGTCCTGATATAAATCCTGACGACCTTAAGTTCTGATATAAGTTCTGACTTCAGTAAGTTCTGATTTCCAGTAAGTCCTGATAAGTCCTGATATTAAGTTCTGAAACTAAACACAACAGATTAGACATGACATCACAAATATATCTAACAAATCTCATAAACTACAAATAATAAAACCATTATTTTATATTAAACCAAGTGATCCCAAATTTGGATCACTACTGTTCACTAATCCAAATTTGGATCTGGATCACTTTGGAATGGAATTTGGGGTAATCTATCCCAAATTTAGATTTTTGTATCAATGTTGGATTTTCCCTTGGAGGCATGTGTAACTTTGAATTTGTTAATCAATTTATTATTGTATTGGTTGAATGATTCTTTTGCTATTTTCTTTTCATTAATGTAGATAGGTGAATGTTGGCTTGTTTTAGCTTGTACCGTTAAGATTTAATATTCCCATACTTTCACAATCTATGTTATCTCTGATTAATTTATTCTAAACATGTATCAGAACAAATTGGTTAGATTCGTAATATTTGTATAATTTGTAGATATATAGGTTTTTATTTTATTTTTTAGCAAACTTAAATGTATTCAATATAAAATTAAGATGTAGGGATGAGTCTGCTATCATAAATATTGGTTAGGTTACAACTTACAAACCCTTTAAAAAGTTATTTTTAAAAAAATGATTTCATAATTTTATATAGGACCCCAAAAAAATTTCGTACTGAAAATTCAGGAGCGACTCTACGAGACGGAATTAGTAACGGAATAATTTGGGATTTGAATTGATGACGGAGATAGCAATCTTGAAGTGACGTTATAATATTTATAATAATACTGAGTAATCAGTTTGGTCTATAAACAAATAACACATGGAGTCGGATTTGGATATATGTGTAAGATTGCAAAGTTGTATTCACCATTAACACATAAATAATGTCTCAGAGGACTATGAATTACAATATACACAGGGTAATCATCTCATTTAGGCACTGCATTCATAAAGTAAATAAATATAAACCAAAATTAAGGTTCTTTTCAATATATGATTTACGAAGCCAAACAGGGAGCAATACAAAAAGCTCCTAGTCAATTATCAAGTAACAAAACATAAGTACTTAATTTTGATCATTACTGTCTCCATAACCCTCACTTCTCTCCTCTCTAATTGTTGCCAATTTAGGCATGCATGGGGGCTTTTCCGGTGAAATCACACGCGACGGTGCTACCTCCATCCAAGGCTTAGCTTGCATGCCCTTCTTGTACACTGCCATTATGAATATATTAAGAGATTTCTTTGAATTAAAGTTTTCATCTCTCTTTCTCTCTTTGGCACATCAATGAGAAAGAGAGCTTATGTATTGGAATTAAGAACCCTGTGGAACGTAATATGTGTTATAGAAATCATGTAGGAGAAGAGAGGTGAAGGAAATGAAAATCATTTCTCCTATTTATAAATGTGCTTCTAGTTGGTAGTTTACAAGAAAGAATATAATGACCATGAAAATTAGTCTAAATCGGGAGGAAATTTAGGAGTAGTAACAGGATAAGAGAAGAGAGAAGCCAGAAAAGAAATGAGAATATATATATATTAGCAATTGGCAAAATCAAAGTGTTGATACTTTGTACATGGGATTGATGGGTCTGAGAATGAAGAATTGTTTTATGAGATTAAAAAAAATGTAGCATAGAAGTATTTTGTGAATACATTATATTTATAAATTTATCATTAAATTTTTATAAGAAAAGGAGGCTTTTTTCGAGTAATTTGTTAGAGGATATCCTTAGACTCGGTTTTTTTACATGTAATTCCATATTTGATATTGAGTCATTGTAAAATATTAATATAGTCTTTGAGTAATTACTCTTTATGCCCAAGATATCTCATATATGCCAAAAAAATAAACGAAGAAAACTATCTATGACAGGGGTGAGCATAAAATCCGAAATTCGTATTATACGAATTTTCATTCCAGTATCCAATTAATAAAATTCGTAAATGTGGATATTCGATCCGGAAAATCGGACCGAATATCCGGTCCGATTTGCCCCCATAAATTTTGATATGGATTCGGATACGTATTTATAAGAATTCAAATATCTGAATCCGATCCGATTTAGGTATTTCTAATAAAAATAAATAAATTATATATATAATACTTAACTACTACTTAATTTTTTAAAGAAAAAATTAAGGATCGTTTTGGTTATGGCCTCTAAATCTAATGCAGCCTCTTGGTCTTTCAATTACCCCATTCAACTATTGAGCTCATCAAAGCTAACCAGTTTGTCACAAACTATAACCTACACACGAGGCTTATACTTGTCAGTGTTTGTGACCTAAATATAATATTATTATATTTTGTTTATTGCGTATGAATTATTAATATTTATGTTCTATCAATTATATTTTTTATAATTTATTATGTCTTAATTGACTGCAATATAATTATTAGATTAATAAATGTTCTTGTAATATGATATGTATTATATATCTCTAATTAAGTGATTTAGAAATGAGATTACGAGAATAACATCAATACTCCTAAATATCCATAGTCTAGTGTTATTATTAAGAGGTAATAATAATTAATGCATTAATACTAATGTGTTTGTTGACTGATTATCACATCTCATTTATCATAGGTACAGTGATACTAAAGTCGAAAACACAGGCTGATATAAATAAACATGGTGCTGGATAGATCCAATGTAAGAATTTACATATATGTTGTGTCATAAATAATTCTCACACAGTGATAATAATGTAATGGTTCGTAGATTTGAAATCATTATATTTTTATACGATGATAATAAACTTTGATTATATTAAAAGTTACTTTTACCCGGGTAATGATAAAAGTGGATTTTAGGTATATTATGAACCGTATGAGAAATATATATGATCTAGAAATGATTTAACCCTCCTATTTTTTAGTGATATTCTTGGCCTCTTGTGTGAGATAGACTATGACATGCATGGCGCTGCGCTCAAATGTTGATTTGAAATGATAGTCTACTCATTGATCAAGGAAACCTGGATTAAATCATGAAGAGGATGACAAATAACATGCCTTGAGTTTAATCTATAATATGTAATTAAATGAATTATATTACACTGTACATTATTTACGAAATGTTTAATTGATAACCGATTTAATTATTATTACTTGGTAACAATGATATATTACTAGATGTCGCTCATTATTTATAATTTTAATATGAGATATTTAAATTATTGTCAACATAATAATAACTTATAGGGTGACACAAAGAAAGTTTGGAGGAATATTTAATTTAAATTTGGATTTGAATTAAATATGCATTTTCGAATTATTTATTATTAATTAAGTTTGACTTAAATAATAGATTAAATAAAATTCAAATTTATTATTATTAAATTAGAAATTGAGTTGTTAGATGATTAAGTGAGACTTAATTAGACAAAAAACTGGAATTTCACCTCCTCCGCTCAAATTTTCGTGTGGATACATATACAGCGTAGTCGCTCGGCGGAACACGTGGTGATCGTTTTAAGCAAGGAACTCCATTATATAACCATAATTGTAAAACTTCATAAGGTAAACATCTCATCCACAATTTAAATATTATTTTTCGCATAAATCCTGCAGTGAATTTTGATTTTATTCAGTTTTTATAATTTTATTTCTTGTTTCCACTGTGTTTTTATGCCCCGAAATCCAACAATACTAATATGAGTGATTGATCCTAAAAGATGGTATGTGAATTCTAGATAAAAGCTACTAAACCAATCGTTAACATATTTTAGGTTGCTTCTAAATAATCAGAATATTATTTTACAAAGTCATTGCGAAAAAGGCTTAGAGTGTATTTGGTATTATTGTTTCAAACAGTAACAACAACTTTTTCCTAAAAATCAGCTAAAACGCTGATTGGTAAATTCAAAAAGTATTTTTTTGTAAAGTGATTTTAGCGTAAAATCTGTTGTTACAGAAAGAAAGGCCTTCACGCTTTTCGAAAAAACTGTTTTTCAACATTTACGAGAAGCATATGTTGATTTCAACATCAAACCCCATCAAAAGCTTTATTTTTCATAATTTTTTTAAATCAAAATATATACATATTAAAAATATTACTAAATATTTATCTGATTTTTCCAACAACACTTTTTTGACCGACACAGTAATTTGTAACTAGTACCCTTTTAAAATATAGGGATTTTTTTTAATGTAGATACAAATATTTATATAATATTAAAATCATTGTAATAATATAATATTAACTACTTCTAGTTATAGAACATTTAAAGATATATTATTATTATTATTATTATTATTATTATTATTATTATTATATACTAAGGTTGAAATATATATCATAATATAATAACCGGAATGAGTTATAATTTGGTTCAAATGTTATCCCCTAATTTTAATTATTAAAAAAATAGTGTTATACATCCGATAAACTACTAAATTGTTAAACTATTGAACATAGTCTTCTACTCTAACTACTAAACTATGATCAAAGCTTATCCAGTTATTAAAAAATAAATAAATATTGTTATATATCTTCTAAACCGCTATACTGTTAAACTAAAAATTATGACCACATGTTATTCTATAATTTTTTTTATAAATTTATAATTATTATATTTTATATAAATATTTTAAAATTATAATATGACAGAATAATTTTTTTTTAAAATATTAATAGAAATTCGTGCATCGCACGAGATTTAAGCTAGTAGTATATAAATAACCAATAGAGGGTTTACCTGTTTGGTTGGAGTTTTAAGCTCCGGCTTAAAGTGATTTTAATCTTTAAATAAAAAAAATATTTTTTTATGTAATAAGTTAAAAAAAATAGTTTATGAGTAAAATTTGGTAACATGTACTGGTTTCAACTAATTTTATCATTTTTATATATATAATTTTATTTGACATAATTTTATATTATCACAAATCATATAAATTATTTTCATTTTTATATTTTTAATAGCCAAAAAGTTATAGAAAGTAATAAAAAATTAATTAAACATCTAATAATTTCTAATTGTAGGTAATTTTAAGCCTTAAGCTCAATTAACAACAGGATACAAGTAGACAAAGAACAATAGGATACAAGTTCACATATAATATTGAACTAGCGTAAAAGCATATGTGAGGCTATTTATATCAAAATATTATCTCGAACGAATTTATATTTATAAGAAATTAATTTTTGAATACAGTAAATGATTATTTTAATTTTATTTTATATTCATACATCAATTATGTAAAAATGAATAATATATTTTTATAAATTTAATTACATTTCATAAAAATTTAAATAAATAAATATGTAATGAAAATGAGATGACATAAAGGTCTGTATTTTCTTATTTTTTTTCTTTTTCGAACATATAGACAACTTAAGTGCTGAAAACTTATTTTTATCGTAAAGTTCGATTCTCGCTCACCCCCGATAATTTTGATATTAGATACATAGTTTAAGGTAGATAAACCTAATTACTAAAAAAATTAAAACTATACTATTATAACAAAAATAATTTTAGTTTTTCATATGGATATGTATTGGGTCATTTCGGGACCAGGAAGTGCTATCTGATTCCCAAACCCAACCTACACCTCGAACAAAGATTCTATTCCTTTCTAGTACTCATCCGAATGGAAAATTCTGCCAGAATTCTGGATATAATTAAAATTAATAATCATGTATTTTAATTTTAATTTTTTTTAAAAAAATCTACTAATTCGTATTATACAAAAACATTAGTAATATCTCATATTTTTAAAATCAAATCATATTAAAAAAATTACAATATAAAGAAATGAAAAATTAAAATTCAGACAAATATTTTAAATTATAATATAAAAAATTTGATCAACAAAGTTTTAGATTAATTTAAGAATAAAATAATATTTTATTAATATTTTTATAATAATTAATTTAATATAATATATAAATATGTTGTTATGTATATATATACATATAATCGGGGTCGGGGAAATGGGGCGGGGAGACACTAATCCTAAACTCCACCCGACCCCCGAAATTTTATAAAACCTTTTTCGTTGCTAGGCCCGCCTCTGAAAATTTCTCGAAATTCCTGACCCGAACAGGCTGAGATCGATCGGGGTCAGGAGGGACGACGTTAATTCCCATTCCTATCTATTTCGTTGAGATTAAAAAAATGAAGAGTGAAAAAAAAAGTGAGGAGATTCATTACTAATTCGTCTCAATTCTCAATTGTCAACTCTTAAGTTGACTAAGCGCGTAAATTAATAAGAGTGTAAAATATTTTAAAACTAATAGAAAACTAACATTCTCTGTCAGAAAATAATAACAAATGAAGTACACTCAAAAAAATATCATGATTAAAAATAAATTTTCCAAAATGAGGGTGTAAAATTGAATGTTGTCTAATTTAATAAAACTTTCGGCATTAATTTTCTTATTTTACAAATATGCTTAATACAAGTAATGAAAGGCACTACACTTAATATATTATTTATACTAGCCTATAACCCGTGCGATGCACGGATTGCTTTTAACATTCGATAGTTTTTAATTATATATTTTATAATATAAATTTTAATAGTTGAAAAATAAATCGAAGAATATAATAAATTATAACAATATATGTTTTATAATAATTTGAGACTTGACTGAAAATAAATAATGTAATATAATATATTGTTTAAATAAAGAATATAAAAGTTTAAATATAATAAGCTGTTGACGGGGTTCGAACCCTGAATCCATGAGAGCAGTTTAAATATTAATATAATAATATTTTATTATTGTACCCAATGGTTCTCATTTTTCTGACTTTAGATCTGACGGTTGTTATTTGTCGTACCAAACAACTATACCGAGCAACTACCAAATAACTGTACCGAGCAACTAACTACCAAATAGAGGGTGTTCTGCTTATAATAGTATAGTATAGATTATATCAAATTTTAGTATTTTATTTTTCCGTGTAATTGCTCGACTAACCTAATTCATTGTTTTAAAACTCGAATGTTTTAGCCAAGATATCGACCAAGTACACATAATTGAACTTATTCACGAGCTGATTTTTCTTTAGTCGAATAAAACGTAATTTTGAGTCTAACTCGGGTCAAACTTGTATCTACTCGGATTAAATATTAAGAAGTCTAAAAATAAATAGAAGGTAAGAAAAATATTGAACCAACACAATTACCTAATTATTTAAGAGTCTTATAAAATTTACTTACTCGTCGTCTCATTGTGTAATTTATATATGTCCGATTTTGTATAAAATTAACATTTTTACCTCCGTAATGGATTATAATTAATATTTTTTCTGTTATGTAGGAGCATGTATATAATAATGATAAAATTAAGAGTAATTCATATTGTTTTGATTGGTTTCATCTTTAAAAGTAATATATAATTTTTTATATGATACATATCTATAATAACTAATAAGGGTATCTCCAATCACATCTTTATATGACATATTACTTCATTTCTTACTCTATATATGAAGTTACAAGGCCACAACGATGAATTGCCCTATCTTTATAAATAAGAAAAGCACCGTGCAACTTCAAATTTGGAGCTACACTGTAGATATGAAGATATTGGTTTTATAATAAACCCTCTCAAATGTTACTATATCATGTAGGCCCAACTCTCCATGTATTTTAAAATTATTTAATTATAGTACATATTAATTAAGTAGATTTAAAGTAAAATTTGAAGGAATGATTGGAGATGAAATGATAATATAAGTAAAAAAGGTGAAATTTGAAGATAAAGTTATTTTAAAATGGAGTAATGCTTGGAGATGGCCTAATGAATTAGTTTTTAAAGTTAAAATTTTAATATATTTGATTTTTAGATCCAAGTACTCATTCCAAGTATTCCCGGATTAAACAAAATACTTTTGACTCGACAATCACACAAGTCAAACTGAATAAAACATAATTATGATTTTTTGAGAACAAATCCAAAAAAAGTATAACTTTTTAATTTTATAAAATATATTTTAAAACATAATTGATATGTGCATGTGTGTCTAACTACAAAATTTAAATTGCAACTATATAATAATGTAAACTATCATTTTATTTACTCAAAAGTTAAAATTAAAAAAGGAGAAAATATATTTTTAAACAAAATTTTTAAAATAAAATCAAAATTCATTATAGCACCATAGTTCTAAGATCACAATTTTGATTCTCGTATATTTGATTTTTTTTTCTGATTACTCATTTCAAGTATTTCCAGATTAAACCGAATACTTTAAACTCGATAAACACAAAAACCAAACTGAATTAAATGAAATTATGATTTTTTGAAAATAAATCCAATAAAGTATAAAAAAATATTTAATTTTTTAATATATATATATCATAATAATTACAACATAATTGATATATATATATATATGTGTGTGTTTGTCTAACTAAAAAATTTATATCCTATATAATTGTATAAACTAACGTTTTTATTCACTCAAAAGTTAAAATAATAAAAAATAGAATTTGATAAAAGGAGAGGATATGACTTATCTAATAAGAAATTTAATTTGTACTCAAAAAGTTATGTTATTGATGGTAGTGGCATAAAATTTCCGAGTAAGAGTAAGAGGTTCGATTTCTATTGGATAAAACAATTCTACTTATTTTTAACAAAAATTGTGTAATAGTGGCATTTTTATAATTTTTCAAAACAAAGGGGTAAAATTGTGATTTCACAACCATTAAGCATTGGTTGACATATAATATATAGTAAGAGATATAATAAAAATATAAAAATATTACAAAATTATTAAAAATAAATTTAAGTTAAAAGCAACAAAGTAAATTAAAAATTAATAAGAAATCGTAAGTCGAAAAATATACATTTGGGCACGAATGCAGTAACCCTACCTATCCCGCCAAGGAGCCGGCGCCGGAGGATTGGGTAAGATAGGCTACGGAGGGTTTCGCCGATAAATTTAGCACCATGGGCTTCATTATGATAAAGATTTTCATTTCACTAGATTCAGATCCAGACCAAAAAGGTTACTACTCCTTGTCTATTTTTTAACTTTTAATTGTAAAAATATATATATCTTGCACTTGCGAGAACACTAAAAATCTTACGTTACTGCACTGTTTTGTGTTTACATGTATGGATATTTGTAGGTTTGAGATTAAACTATTGTACTTTGGTTTCATTTTTCTTGTTTTTTGTGTAAATATATATATGTGTATGTTGCATGCTTTGTTTGCAAATGACATGAATATTACTGTTTGAGGAGATGCTTCACAGAAACATGGTTTTTAAGAATGCTATACTTGGTAAGTATGTCGAGAATGGTATTTTAGGTCTGTTATGTTATTGTTTGATTGTATGGCCAGGAAGGATGAAAATCTGCCTTTCGAATACATGCAACAGAATCTGTTCTGTTGCAGGGAATTCTATTATTATAATTAGCAAAAAAAAAGAATTCTATTATTAGTATCTTTTCAGAGAGGTGATGTAAATTCGGCTTTTGAGCTATTTTCTGACACGGAGAAACGGGATTCTAATTTACTTCTTGGTTTTCTGGCCGAAGTTATTAGATTAGCATTTGTGAAGGACCTTTATGTAGATAGCACTGATGAGCAGTTTTGCGGGAAATGGATTGCTCGGCCAAGCCAAGATATTAAAAAGGATGCAGGTAAAGCCAAGAGATTTAAAAGATTTAAGTAAATGGATGCAATGAATTAATGAAATTGAAAAGGACCTAGGGTAGGATTGGTTAGGGAAGAGCGTTCTTCAATTAGATACCAACATATTTTATATCCCAAGCAGTATGTTAAATATATTCTGTTGTACACTTATGGGAATTGTGCTAGAGGAGTTGACTTCTAACTACTCGAGGGTGAAAACTGTTATTTATAGTTTATAAGAAGAAAGTTCTCAGTAATTTACTTGAAATAATTGTGATATGTTCTATCTTGTTGCTTGGGGGTTTCAGTTTCAATGAGTATTAATGCTATTACACTTTAACGTTTGTTGCTCTCTTTAGTGGAGCTTTAGCAGGCTGCGTGATATAGGCGAAGACGAGCGAATAAACACCGGATTCCGCGAGCGAATAAACACCGGATTTGCAATTGAACTCCAAGGTTTTATCAAAAGGCACACTTGAGCAAAGATCAATTCGCCAAGCAAGTTTCTAAGTTCACGAGGGAAAGTCAAAGAAAAGCTGGGACCCAAATAAGTTTCGCTATCAAGGACTGAGCTAAGTGTTTTGTTCTAAAATTTTATTTACTTTTGAAATTTTACAATTGCTTGTTTTTTAGTAGTCTTACTCTTATATATGTTCATCCTTTTCTTATATTGAATTATCAATTTTTTACAACTTTTTATGTGAAATGTCACATTTAATATGTAGTACTAATGGGCAACAAAAAATGGGGTTCTTTACTAATATGTCTCATTCTAAAATCTGATTTATGAAGATGTCCCATTTATATATTTGTATTAATAAATATATCTCATTTTCAAATTTATACAGTTTCAAATTAACCATATTTAATTTTTCCACTTTATAATTTTAAAAGACATACATAACCTTTGTGAACTTTTCTACCAGATTGGGTGTCCATATTTCTTAGTTAAATTTTTATTTTATAATTTATTTTTTAGTTGATGTAAGAGCTAGGTTCTACTGCAAAGAGGTTGCAAAGAGGTTTACGTTTAAAGAGATTTCATCTTTTACATTATTTTTCACGTTCTTTAATTTTTATCCCTACTTAAGCTTTTCAAGCATTATTATCTACTAAAAAGATATAAAAAGAAAGAACTATATTTACAAGATGTATTATATTAGTATAATGTATAAAGGTGCTCTACTACTGTCTCCGGTAAAATTACAAGTCAGAAAACAAAAACTTTGCACCAAGAGAGGCCCCAGATAACCAAGATAAAATTGCTTGCTTGTATGATAATGTGTTTTCATCAAAATTACCATCAATCACTTATGTCTAAGATCAAAAAGTCGATCCAATAGAATAACATATAATATCTGACACCACCCTACCATAAGTTCTTAGTTTGGTGAATATACAACCGTCTCAATCAAAATCATTAAACATATCATTTGTTTCAAAAAATAAAAAAATAAATCTACACATAATCAAAGGAGTTCATACATTCATCTGGATGAATGTGATCTCTTAAAACATAATTTCTTGTCCCCTACTTTATATATGTTAAATTGTGGGTATTCTAGGCATCTTTAATAGACAAATATTTATATTTATAATTTAATTATATTCAAATGAGTTATACATGAGTTTGAAATTAACCATAGGACATATTTATAATTATTGAATAAAAAGGATATAATGATAAAGTAACTCATTAATTTGGGATATATTATACAAATTCCCAAAAAATGTGGCGCTTAGACATTTAATAAGTACTAATGGCAACAAAGAAAATTTGGCGCTTATACATACAGTTAAACAACTTCTATTGATGTGTGATGTGTGGGAGTTAGAACTTTGTGAACAAACCTATATCAATGTATGAGCCTTAATAGCATGTGTCTACAATGCTTTGGTGGCCGATGTTAATGATGCCCTTACAACAAAGATGTGGTGAAACAAGGGGAGAAGTAAAGGGTGTATTAAGGGTGCCCTTGTTCGAAATTATATTTATAATAATATGATTCACATTGCATTGCAGACATTCTTGCATGCATAATCATTAATAATCTTTATTTTGTTGAAAAGGAATAGATTGGCATTAATAAACAAACAAAAAGGTATAATTAAATGATGCAAGCAATTAATGTGTAAATTCCTCATACGGAGGGTAAAATCATATAGCCTCAAAATATGAAAGTAATACAAGAATGAAGTGTGATGGGGGATGGGGCTGATTTAGGGTTAATGAAGAAAGCTCTCTCAAGAGATTTTAGAAAACAACGCTTATCGATTTCAATAATAATATATTTTGCTGATTTACAAAGATTAAGACTATATATATAATAATCTACTTTTCTAATTAAACTATATCTCTAAAATATATATTACCAATAATAATATATTTAAACATATTCTATATTATTCTAATAAATGGGCTTCCAAAACCTATTATACTGCTCTCAAATACTTTCACTGGGCTTTTTGACCTGTTGTCATGCATCTATTCTCCTTCACTGAAAAGAACTCGACTCCGTCGAGTTAATAAAATCACACAGAGCACGATAGAGCACCAAAGACGGTTGCATTACTGGAACATGGGAACAATCACAAGCAAGAGTATATCGACGATCATTTTTGACAACAGTATATGTGTTGGCACGTGCAACATGATGAACATCTCGATCAACAAGCCATGACGCCCCAAAATGACATCATAAAAGTTTCAACGTAAGAACATCACACATAACTACATCATTAAACTTCCCTAGCTGAATATTTAACTAAACAGCTCCTCGAAACCCGAAGTTTTGCATCATTAATCCAAGATATATCATAAGGATTTGGATGAAGCTCCGTCATCAATCCTAACCTTTTAACAACATCAGCGGCTGTAATGTTTGTGCAACTACTGATATCAATGATGAGGGAACAGAACTTATGTGTGAATGTAACTCTAGTGTGAAATATTTGTTGGCGTCGTACATGTGAATCATTTCCACCATCACGAGCTTCTTGCATAATCCCAAGATTTGCTGACATCTCTAAGTGTTCCTCCGCTTCAAGGTCTTCTTTAGTCATCTTGACATATAAATCATCAAGATTTTCTTTTTCCACCATATTGACTCTTTTCAAAGGTGAGTTTGTTTAGGAGATGGACACTCTGACATCTTATGCCCAATTCCTTGACAGTTAAATCATTTTCTAGTGTTATTACCTGAGATTGGAGCACAATTATACTTTCTAGTAATCGTTTGTTGGCCTTGAATAGGATCCGAAAGAACATAAGTAATCCATGACGGGCTAGATAATGAACTCATCCCGGTGGTTCTCCTTTTCAGATCATCTTGAACTGAATGTAATGTGTAATCTGAATAGCATCCTTCAAAAGGAAGATATACTACCAGCTACTTTACCTGAAATATCATGATTTAGCCCTCGACAATACCTTGAAATAAGAACATCTTCATATTAAGTGAATTAAGATTGTGCTGCCAAACTATAGAACAGTTGAGTGTAATCTGCAACAGACTTGCTTCCTTGCACAAGCTCGGTAAATTAAAGTGAAGCACGCTTTGTCGAACCAAAGCAACTCTCATGTCTTCCCATCTTGTCACATGATTATACCCGAATCTCTGGTATTGCTCTCACCAAATACACGAGCAATTCCGCTTAATTTCGGAGCAATAAAAACAACTTTTTTATCCTCGACAGATTATTATTGAAAGAAGTTGTCAACGCTATGTAGCCAATCTAGGATTACATCCGGTTCTTGATCTCCACGGAACTCAATAACTTCAATTTCATTATATTTGTTCTCTTTTCTAGCACATTAGTATGAGGCTACAATCGAGGTTGAGGTTGTGGTAGAATACCAGTCAATTGTTGAAGGCTATTAGTTTTTAACTTAAGTGATGCCTTCACATCTCACATCTCTAAAGTCAGACCTTCATTTTTGTTTAACCCTTTGTAATCTCTCATTATTCTGTTCAATATGTTCATTGAGTCGATTGTTTACTTCACCCGCATTGACCATTGTGTGAAGCTAAGGGTTGTTCTAAAATTTTTAGAAAGTCGGGGCTGTTTTTTCTTCTTCTGGAATTCAGGGACTGTTTATCAATTTGTGGGGGAGGTACAGAACTCTTGTGTGTGTGTATATAACACTCAACATGTTTTTTTTTATCTTCTAGGCGGTGGTTGTTTTATTATTGGTTAATGGAAGAACTGATTAAAAACTAAAGGATGGCAGTGCCTAGACACGTAGCAGCCTGATTTTGGGATCGCGTGGAAGGTTTTTGACAAAAGTTTTGAAAGAAGTTGAATTTTTTTAACTAGGCAGGTGGATGATAAACGTGTTAGGTAGCTGTGATGGCGTTTGGTAAATGTTGGAGGCAGTTGGTTGTGTTTAAGGGCTGGAAATTGGCTCTGAGTACTACTTTGATGGGGGCTGGGGCTGATTTAGGGTTAGGGTAGAAATCTCTCTCAAGAGATTTCAGAAAATAACATTTATCAATTTTAATAATAATATTCTCTGCTGATTTAAAAAGATTAAGACTATATATATTATAATCTACTTTCATAATCAAACTATATCTCTAAAATATATATTAGCAATAATAATATATTTAAACCTATTCTATATATTTTTAAAAATATGGGCTTCCAAAAGCCTATTATATTGCTCCCAAATACTTTCTTTAGGCTTTTTGACCCGCTATCCTGCATCAAAGTGCTTCATTCTACACTTTTGAATACAATCACCTCACCTTGGTGTAAATACTCTATTATGTATGTTTCTAACACAACAACCCTGTTTTGAGATGTGTAACAACCCTATAAAAATTTGTAAATATAGGCACCACAAATATTTATGTCTTGAGAGTCTTATAATTGTAATGGGGTTTATATCAGAGTGGCCACTTGTTGCGTTCAAAAATCTCACTTGGACCACCAATTTAAAAAAATATCATTTTGAATACTAAAATGGCAAAATATATCGCTTCGTTAACTTTTTAAAAATTATTAATTGAGAATCTAATTTCTTGAACATATCTTTATAATTACTCTTCTAAATATTATTATCTTCGTATGTTATGTTAAAGTCCCATCTCTTCATCTTCGATATGGGACAGTTATTTTGTTGTCTGTTAGAATGAATATACCCCGTTTGAGTAAATAAAGGTAATTGAGAATGAATGAATGTTATATTATGGATCTAATGAAATATGTGGACATACATGAATGTAACTTGAACTCATACGTCAATAATTTGACCTGCTGATTTTAATATGGACAGAAAAAATTATTTTTTTAACTTTACCCGTCAATGTGTATGATATTAATTAACATAGTTATTTATATATATATATATATAGATATATTGGGGGTTGTTCAAATAGAGACAGTTTTAAATTAAAAACTAGAAACCAACCAACCAGCTGCCTAATTTAAGTGCCCACCGGCCTAGCCCAATATTTAATTCGTGTTATATACGATTCTTTTGTCTCATATTCATCTTCCTATACACATGATAATAGATGTACATACATACACAATCACCACATATACATACATAATCACTACTATATCTGATCTAAAATATAATTATTTTATATTACTCATCACTACCATATCTTATCTAAACTGAAATCACTATTTTATATTACTGAAATATCGGACTAGCACTGAAGTCATTAATTTATCTTACACTTATCACTAATAAATGCTATACAAATCACCGATTTATATTTAAAAATTATTAAAAATTGTATAGAGTCATTAAGTATTATACACGGCTATTATACCACCACCTCATATCTCACTGTCACTGTCACCTCCAATCAGTTCACCACCGTCATCGAGCAACACCCATAATATCAAACAAAAATCACTAATTATAACTATTAATACATTAGTTACATGTATAGAGAGGTGGGGAAGAGAGAGAGAGAAAGGCGGGAAAGAGAGAGGTCATCAAAAAAAGAAAAGTTTAGATAGAGGAATTACATGAAGAAAATTGAAGGGTGATAGCGGTGATGGGATGATGGCGGTACTGGGGGATAATGGCGATGGTAGCGAATGGGTAGGTTCAGGAGTGTGGTTTTGAAATTTGGGTAGTTTTGAAATGGAGAAGTGTCGGGGGAAGTGAAAGTGAGGTGGGTGGGTAGTGCTAAAAAGGGGGTTTTTAGTTTTTATTATAAGGGGAGTTTTCATTTGACCAAAAGCCTATATATATCAAATTAAGTGTCTTAAATGATATATTTTTTAAATTGGTGGCCCAAATGAGATTTTTGAATGCAACAAATCCTCTACCTCTACTCAAATTCCCCTCAACCGATTACAATACTCTAACTTTTTTCATAATTTTAGTCTTGGTTGCTTACCAAATAATAGATTTTCTTATTATTCATCATCCTAAAACAAAACGCTTCATACACCCTTCGCACTTGTCCGGTGAATCCGCGCCCACATGATGCCAAAACATCTCAAAGACAACACATTTTTTGATGCATCTTGTACGTATCTCGGATCTTGCTTAATTGATTGTATTATCATGTAGTTTAAGACCAATCGTTTGAAGAACTTCAATCTTCTTATCATATTGCTTGATTGATCTCTACATATGTGCATGGAATTAACTAAATCCATCTCCCATACTGATTTGTTCTTCATCGAATGAAGAATGGTATCCATAGTCACCATTAAAACCTCTTATTCATGATCACATGTAATAAGCTCGCGCTATTAATCAACATTGTTTTTCTTTATCTGCTTAAAGAAAATATTGAAATGAAGACAAAAATAAAGGCTACAGCTCTAGTCATATTAATGTTACTATCAGCTCTAAGCTTAAAATCAAATGTTCATGGTTCAATTTCCATGAAAATAATAAATTTATGATTATCAACTCTAAAAGTACCAAAAAGATTTAAGATTTGAATACCGCCATAATATACTAGAATTTAATATTTATAGTATTTAAACTAAAACTACTAACTAAAAGCTAAGACTCTGTAGAAATTTGAATACCGGTAGAGATCATGACTTCATGAGATCAATATTAATAAATTAAATTTTAATACATACATACATATATGTACAAACACTACATGCGTTGAGTTAATTACATATATCCATGTATATTCTTTAATAAAAATTATTTATGAAATAAATATTTTTACTTTTTGATATCAAGACTCCGTCCTTGCACGAGTTTCAGACGTGTTTGTACTTCATAATAAGGAAAATCAAGGATTTACACTTGAAATTATGAGTGATTCTAGGTGGTCGTCAGTGACAGTAGGGGTCTAGAGCTAAAATTTAAATATAAATCAATAGTATACATTTTACAATAATTGTGTTTCTAGCTTAGGGATATTTTTGTTTTACACTTCTAACCGTACTTTTTCTTTGTTTTACAACTCTGGTGCTAGATATCTTGTATGTAAAATTCCCTTTTCCTTTGTTTTTCAATCTGTTAGGCATGGTAGCTTTATTGTTCAAAATTATAAACACTTCCAACCATATTTGTTTTTTGGTTTTTCAACTCATATTATCTCTTATTTGTCAAAAGTATAAACACTTCAACTGGGCATATAAGCTAAATTTAGGGGGAAGGGTGTATGTTAAAAGTTGTCACACATCGTTTGTGGGAGGGGTAGTTTGCTAGTATATAAACAGTAAGACAACTCCATTAGTATGAGTCCTTTTGAAAGGTGCCCGAAAACAAATCTGTGCGGGCGAGCTCGGCCCAAAGTGGACAATATCATACTAATGTGGAGTTAGGCCTGCTTAGCAAGCCCAACAAGTGGTATTAGAGCTTCAGGTTATAACGGTCCAGAACAATCTCAGATGGGCTCCCAGAATGTACCTAGGAGGAGGCATATGGGTTACCCAGTATCGGCTTATGGGGAGGCAGTATGGGCATAAGGATAAGCAAGATAGCCAGATGGATTTCCAGTATGGGTCAAGGGGGAGGCAGATCATATTGAAAGAGGCAGATTCGACTGGTGTCGAGCCCGATGTGTGAAGGGGGAGACTGTTAGGAGTTGTCCCACATCGTTTGTGGGAGGGGTATTTTGCTAGTATATAAACAGCAAGACAACTCCATTAGTATGAGGCCTTTTCGAAGGTCCCCGAAAACAAATCCGTGCGGGCGAGCTCGGCCCAAAGTGGACAATATTATACTAATGTGGAGTTAGGCCTGCTTAGCAAGCCCAACAGTGTATTCAAATCAGATTTTAACAGAGTAATAATAATTTATGGATTTTTCTATAAAATGCAGGGATATTCAATTTGGATATTGAAAATCCTTCGAAATCTGGTGATACTTATAAAGTATTGTAAAGAGTCTTATAATCTTCGTGTATTCAATCCAGATTTCAAGAATTTTATTAATATGTGATGGTATTCAATTTGGATTTTAAGAAATATATTAAAATCTCACGGTATTCAAAATTCCATGAATTTATTTTTATTTGATAAAATGGCGAATCTGCGATATTTTCCTCATTTCTACCAGATTTCTTGTAGAATTAAAATCATCAACAATTCTTTAAAATTCATGGATTTATCAATCCTCTATAATCTAAATCGAATACACAACATTGGAGTTTGACAGGGATGATGTAAAATCTCGTAGAGTCTTGCTAATTTAACAAGAAAATCAGACAAATCTTTCGAAATCCACCAAAAAACACTAAAAAAATCTCTCAAAATCCATCATTTTGTAAAATATTAAACAATCTATTTTTGAATAACATCAGATTATAAAGGATTTTCAAGTATCATAATTGAGTACAACCAAATTTTTAAGATATCTTAATATCTTTGATACCCCAAGATTTTAAAGACTTTTTTAATCCTGATTATATTCTGTCTAATATTAATGAGTTATTTAGAATCCAAACTGAATACACCATAATTTCTAAAATTCAAATGAAAAATCACGATCCTAATTGAATAGGCCTTCCTTGGAATTTCTCTAAAACTTATTTTTTTTAATTAAAATTTTAAATTATTTTTTAGTTTTAAAATTATGATGTAAGATCGCTCCCCCTAACTAATCTTTCCGGGTCGGTCATTGGCTGTAGTAATGTGAAATTGGGGTGAGGGTCATATGCATACATACGTAATATAATGAGTTCCCATTTGAATCTTCCTCTATACATATATGCTTTAATAATTTTTATTAAAAAAATTTATAATCTAATATTTAATTTTTTTTGTGTTTTTTTCCATAGCATAGTAATCATGTAGCATTTAAGATATAACAGTTAAATTTGATTTCATCCCTATTGCAAGCTAGATGAAATATATGTAAAAGTTGCAGCTGTATTTAATTTTCCCTATTTTATTAAATAACAATTAGCATCCTGTTGATAATTATTTTAACTTGATAAAAACAAAGGGCCCAATTATTTGGTCGCGGCCACCAACTCTCAGGACCGTTTTGCCTGATCATTTGTCTACATTTCATCAATTGTCATAATCTATATTATTATCTTTTTTTCCAAGAACAAAAGATACTTTGACTATATATCTTTTTTACCTATATTAGGAAAAGGTGAGATAAATTCGACCGTTAACCAAATTTTTGGAAAAAAAACAAATACTTTTTTGTATTTTGTATTTTTTTCTTTAAGGGAATAAATGAAATATTAGAAGAATACAGTTGTATAATAGTATTACATGACCAGGGAAAGAGATAGTACTTTTGCTATAAGTAGGGGGGGATGGTCAGCTATGCCGGTCACAAAACTAAGAAAGATTAAAACATACATATTGCTTGGAGAGCGAGAGAAAGAAAAATGTATTCGGGAATTCTCTTGTCAACTTCAAGTCTATATCAGACAACCTATCCTTTTCGTCAGAACCAGAAGAGTGATATGGACCCACCCCTTCCACCAGGATTTGCACCCTTTCATCCTGGATTTGGTGAAAACCAATACGAAAAATTTCATGGCCAACCTCACAGTGCCATGAACCATGCATATCAGGAACATCAAATGTATTCTGTGCACGAGACTCCTAGTCAAGGTTTCGGCTTCCAGCATGGTCAGGTGATGGATAGTTCACCATTTTATAATCAAGGGTTCAGATACCAATATTCTGTGCAGCAACAGGTGATGGCTTATCCGGTGACTCAACCAGCTACTCAACCCCGGCCTCAGCAGGTCCAGGTGGAGAGAATTACTCAAGAAGTTTTGACTGTGGAGCTAGAACCTCCAGTTTCCCCATTGAGTAGGCGTAGACTCCGTTGGACACCTGAGCTGCATGAACGCTTCAATCGTGCTGTGAAGGAGCTTGGTGGCTATTTTAGTAATGAAATCTGTCTCATACTCTCATGCTTATCATTTGCTATTTAACATTTTTTAAATCTGTGTATGTGATGTTACATTTACTAACCTTCTCTCTCTGTTCTATACTGAAAATCGCTTGTGTCCCTTATGAAAATTTAAATTCCTCATTCTATTGAGTAATTTGTTTTTTTACAATAACTTAATACGTACTGAAACTTAAAGCTACTATTTTCTGGTAGTGGGAGTATGCTTGTTTGTGTATATAATTTTTTCTGTGTTACATATTCACAAAATTTGTAATTTATGTTTTTTCACATGTTACAACTTTGTTTCTTCTTTTTCCAGTATCCCCATGTTAAATAGTTAAATATATCTGTGCTTTACTTTGTGTATGTCGTGTTCTCCTGAACTCTGAATCTATGTTTTGAATGAATATTGAAAAATTCTTATTTTTCTTTATTTTAAATGTCAAATATTAAATATAAAAATTTAGAAAATAATACTATAGGAACTTTATTGGACATAGTTGGAAAATAAAGTTGTGACTTTATAATATAGCTAAAAAACACATAAAATTAGTGTCATCGTTTCTGAATTTGTGCTTTCCTGATTCAGATGTTCTTATCTGGTATCATTGTTCAATACACATTATCACGTAGGTACTACTTTATTGAAATAGGAAAGAAAAAACAGGCCTGCATATATAAGAATTATACTCCTTGTTTATGTGTCCTGGACATTTTGGCCCCCAGTTAATAGAATAAAATTAAAATAGTGATGTCATTATAATGTATCCTACATTTGCATGTTAAACTTAACCATTGAATTTACGTAAGTATTTTGAAATACATTTGCAGAAGCCACGCCAAAGGGTATCCTGGAAAAGATGAACGTGAAGGGAATAACTCGGGAACACCTCAAAAGTCATCTCCAGGTTAAGTTCGGTTCTCCTAGCTTTTAGCTTATGTACTAGGGGGTACTTTGACTAATCTACGTGTCTAAACAATTCTATAAGTCTTGGCGAAGTCAGTTTTCATTGCTAAAAGAATTTACCACTCAAAAGTTAGTCTGAATACTCTCTAGCTCTGATTTTTTAAAATGGATTGGTCTAATGTGAATGGTTTCCCATGCATGCAGAAGGTTCGAAACAGAGTTCATGCTGAATCTCCGGCGAAAATTATGGGCCCTGGTAAGCAATTCTGTTAAATTTCCTCATAAATATGTATGCTATTAATATTTTAAGCATTTAATTTTTTTTGACAAATATTTTTATCATTTAAGTATGTTGACTCATACCCAAAAAGTCTAGAAGTAAAAAATCAGATAATTTTATTGTTCACGAAATTTATTCAGTCCAACTCTTGTTCCCAAAAAGGTTCTCATGATCATTATGTGAATGTTGTCATGCATATATATCACAAATTCAAACCAATGTAAATGTGTTTTGATGAAGTTGTGTGAGTAAGTATCCTTGATTTTGCATAATATCTGTTTGGAGATTAAGTTGATTGAAAATTTGGAAGAAAATGAACAATGTAATCTAACAATTTTCAATCAATTATCTAGGCACTCAATATGACACAAATTCAAGTGCTCCGCAATTCTCAGAAGGTCAACATGGGAGATTGCTTGGGAGTTGTGAGGTGTGTTTACGAATTAAAATTTAGGCCTTCGTTTGTCTTATAATAGTCCACAAAGAGGCGACAAAAATATTAAATTGCCTGGTTTCAATAAAATTTGCAGGCTCTGAATCACCACAACCATATGATTGGACCGGTTAAGGACCCTGCTAATGGTCCCACAATTCCGCTGACTTCAGATTATCATCAAAATCTTTGGAGGGCTCTGACTGAAGACCGTGCTCATAAGGAGATGAAGTTCAAAGATTCCAATTTAAATTAGAGATATAGTTCAGGTGTCTAGAAACACCTACTGATGCAGAAACCTGTGCAGTAGGGGCAAGTTTCTTAATTTTGTCCTGGTGGGCAACTTTTCTCGTACTGTTTGTTAGGAGGAACCAGTGTTTATCTCATTATTTTTCATATGCAAACTTTCATGATGCAAGACAATTTGTCGGAATTCAAGTAACTGTCTAATTCTTGAGACAGTAGTATGTTACTGCATTTTTTACCCTGTGTTAACTAGCATGCTACTTAAACACGTTGCTTGAATCGTTTTACTATTTGCAACCAAGTCCTTAGGGAGTATTTGTGCTGATATCTTAATAATAAAGTTGACCCTCCAACGGAACTTGCTGCTGATATCTGTAGCTCAGTGTGAGTTGTTGCACAAATAATTTTACAGATGACAGTGCTTTTAGCTATCTTTTGAGATGTATTATTCTCAAACGCCCAGTGGCTTGACATCTCTCTTTTTCTGGTGGAAATAGTAGTCAAAACATATGACAAAAGTATAAATATATTGTAAATAATTACATAAACTAAAAAAGTTTGATTTTTATAATTTTACATATTTACTCAAAAGAACAGTTCCTAATTGAGGGGACAATCAATTTAGATTCTATAAGTTTTTCCAAATTATAAAAGTCTTAGGTTTTCGATTTGAATCTAATATCTATTAAAATTTTGATGTATTCAACGAATTATATAAGCAATCTGACTGTGTTCAGATTTTAAAATTTTAGGATATTTGATACATTGAGGATATTTGATACAGATTCCTTTAAATCCAGAGATATTAAAATTTAAATTTTTTGAGAATAATTAATACTGATTACTCCCTCCGATTCTTTTTAGTTGTCATATTTAAAATTTAAAGATTTTGAGAATAATTAACACAGATTACTGCATCCGTCCTTTTAAGTTGTTATATTGTACTTTATTTCAGTTAAATTAATCAAAATTTGACCAAAATTTATTAATATTTTATAATTAAACAAAATAAAAAAAATCTCACTGAAAACTAAATTTAATTTACTTTAATATATAATTATCAGTTTTTTTTATAATATATGTGTAATGTTTAAGTTTTGATCAAAAATTGGTCAATTTGAATTTTATACAAAAAATGTAAAGGAGGGATGGAGTATTTGAAATCCGGAGACATTCTACCTGAATTATAATAAATCAACTAAAATGCGATAATATTCATAAAATTATTAACTTTGAAATATTTTTAAAATTCGTGGGTTTAGTTAAGTTTCACGGTATATCTTAATTTCTTTTGAATGTCGTCTTACTTCGAAAATTTATATTGGATTTAAACTCGAACTCTACCAACCGAGGTGATATTTATTTCAACTGAATGGACCTGAATGTAGTTATTTAATTGAATGTAATTATTTGTTTATAATTTTTTTTCCTTTCGAAACGCTTCAAATTTAACTGAATCATTCGTCCCAAAATTTGTGTATGAACCATTTAGAATGTATGTATTTTCTTTAATCATTTTATTATTTATTTACTCCATCCGCTCAATTGTATAAGTCAATTACCCTTTTCTGTACCTAACTTTTGGTGTTTTGATCTCATAACAAAAATTATTTATTTTTGAACTTTTATACATAATAAAAACATTAATATTAAATATTTATTTAATAAAAGAAAGTTTTTAAAATAATTATTTTCATATTGTCAAAGTCTTTAAAATTACATGGCATTATATTTTAAGAAATATTAGTGAAATGCATTAAATTTCCTTTACATTCTAGAAACTATGAAAGATGACGTTAATATGTTTGCTTAACAGAAAAATTTGTTGTTTTTTATCCCTTAATCTGGATCTTGTATGTAGATATCAATCCAGATTAAAAAATAGGGAGTTGTGTTGACTTGAGAGAAAATTGATGTTTTCCTGCCCCAATCCGGGTTGTGTATGTTAGGACCAATCCGGATTCAAGGATAGAGAGTGGTGTTGGTTTGAGGGAATTTTTTTTACTTTTTGCCTACAGTCCAGGTTGTGTATGTAGATACCAATCTGGATTCAAAAATAGGGAGTAGTGTTGGCTTGATGGCTTGAGAAAAAATTTGTTATTTTCTTGCCCCCTAATCCAGGTCGGGTATGTAAGGAGCAATCCGGTTTCAAGGATAGGGAGTTGTGCTGGTTTGAGAGAAAAATTGTTGCTTTGTCCCCCCGCCCATCCGGGTTGGGTATGTAAGGACCAATCCGGATTCAAGGATAGAGACTCGTGTTGGCTTAAGAGAAAAAAATTTGCTGATTTCTTACTCTGAATCCGGATTGAAGATGTAGAGGCCAACCCGGGTCGGCAATGTAGATGGCAATCCTGAGTGTGACTTTGAAATTCCGAAAAAATTGGAGAATTTGTAACATTTTTTCAGTTTTTTCCCTCTTTCTTTTTAAATTTCGACAGCTGTATTCCCTTTGAAAATCGCCCCTCGATGATGACGATTTTTAATTACCGTGGG
Source organism: Apium graveolens (assembly GCF_009905375.1). Lineage (NCBI taxonomy): Eukaryota > Viridiplantae > Streptophyta > Magnoliopsida > Apiales > Apiaceae > Apium > Apium graveolens. The sequence goes on from NC_133656.1 coordinate 118,054,939, forward strand.
TATATATATGTGTGTGTAAACATATTTTGTAACTAAAAGTCCAGCCAACCGCGTCCTGCCATGTGGAAGGGACAATTCCAATTCTTCAACAGCTATAAAAGACTTCTCCCCTTCTCTATTTTTTACTTTAGCAAAAATAAAAAGGCAAAATCAGTAAAACCTCTTCATTTTTTCTTGGGTTCTCGATGAGTACTACGCCTAAAAGCTGCTCCGCCGTTATTTCTTGTTGTCGTTCCCTCCTTCAACTACTAAACTTGTAAGCTTTCATTTTTTTATTCTGTATTCGTTTATTGTATTCAAAATTTGCTTTGATTTTTGCATGCTTGACTTTCTTCATTTTCGATTTTGAGGGTTTTTGTTAGATATAGATATTGATGTGTTGTTGTTTCTCCAAATATTGTCATGTTTGTGTTTTGTTTTGGGTTTTTTGGGTGAAATTGAATGTTTTTACTTGATTTTGGCTTTGAATTTTCTGGGTTTGTGTTGATGTTTTTGATGTTCATACTTGAAAGTATATGTAAATGATGGATTTGCATACTTTGGTGATTGATTTTCGTAATAAAGTGTTTTTGGGATAGGGTTTTGACTTTGTCTCGGGATCAAAAGTCTTTAATTTCGGGTTGTTGCGATGCTGGGTTCCCGGGTATGGGTAATTTATTTTTGTGACTTGGCATCTCTTTTAGTTGATATATAAAGGTTAATCAGGATAATGCTAGTCCGGACTAGCGATGTAAAATAGGATTAGTTTTGCATTGTCGGTCCGGATTGACGGGTTATAATAAGACTAACATAACGTGCCTGGTCCGGACCACTAGTAAAAGTATAAAAATTGTATGATTTTATATGAACTCACATTAATGTTGATAGGTATATGGTCTGGATCAAGGCTCGCGTGAAAAGATACTTTTCTTGCTACCGGGGTACTTCCAGTGAAAAAAGCAACCCGGATTCGACCAAAAGAAACGTGTCCCAAATTGAGATGGGTAAATCGGCTACAACTTCTAATGAAGTGATTAGTAGTCTCCGGATAAAGGAGCTCCTGGATAGGTCTATTTCTTTTATCCCAGATGGTTATTGGATTGATGTTAAGTATCATTTCGTGACCAAGGATTTCTTGCTACTGGGGTCCTTCCAGTGAAGAAAGCAATCTGTTTTTTGCTTTTCTCTGTTGTTTCTCTTTTTATTTTGACTGTGCTTTTTGTTTGCTTTCAGGCTTTCCTCACTACGATCCAGATTTTGCAGAAGTTATGTCATTTTCAGCTTATACGTCTGTGTTTAATACTCTTGGCGCCCCATTCAAGACCAAGAATGTGGGATCTATAGCTGGGTCCGGGTCTGGTAACCTTGAAGGTGGTGCCGAGTCTTCTACACCTCTGTATGTCGTCAACCCGGCTCCTGACCCTATTGAAGTTGATCATATGGTTGAGGATGTCCCGGAACATGAGGATCAGACTCTCCGAAAGAAGAAGAAGAACACAGGTGTCGGGTTCAAGCCTCCCAAAGGCAAGACTATTGTTGCTGAGAAGGTGATGTGTGACTCTAAAGAGAAGGGTCTTAATGGCGAGCCGATGAGATTGGAAATCGGAGTCTGGTTGAGCTTGCCAACTTCATGTCCGAGATCCCTGCTGCTCAGGACTGGGATGAGATGGAGGGCTTCGGGCTTTCACTGCCTTTAAGAAGGTTACTGGGCATCGAGGCCAGGTATGTCAATGTTTTTCTTGTTGATTTTTTTATGACTTGTGATTTTTTAAGTTGTTTTTGTTGTTGTCTTCATGTAGATAGGTGGGGCTACATCCGGCTGTTCGGATATTACTTTTTATGAGATAAGGAAAGCAAACAGGAGGACTGAGACTACGCAGGGCCGGGTTGACAAGCTGACATAATAGTTGAATTAAGCTAAGGAATCCTTTAAGACAATTGAGTTCGGGCTTAAAGAGCATGTGAAATTTGAGAAGGATCATGCTGAAAAGTTGAAGAAGGACCTTGAGGAGCTAAGGGCGGAGCTTGATGCAAAGAAAGATCTTGATAAGGAGGCCATCATAACCGAGTTTAAGGAAACTGAAGAGTATGACCGGACTATTGTTGCTGCCGGAGGCCCTGCTTTTCAAAGGGCTTAGGTAGTTGCTGAAAGGCATGTGAAGACCGATCCCGGGGCTACTTGGCAGAGCTTTGTTGCCAAGTTCCTTGCTGCAAAGATGGCTATTGAGCAGGTTAAGGGTGAGCCGGAGCCCTGTGATGGTCCAACTCTTAGCTTCCTCCAAAACGAGCCCAATCCCGATGCTTAGCTATGAACAACTGTTAGGGCTTCGCCCTTGTAATTTGTTGCTTTTTAATTATTCGAACTTATTTGAATGCTTTGTTGTTTGACTTGGCCGGATTGGTATCCAATCCGGATTGTTAACTTTAGTATATAGGTTTAACTGTCGCTTTTGCTTATCTTTGGTTGTTGGATATTGCTTGTTTGCCGTAAAAAGATTTTATAAGTATAAATGATTGGTGTCAACCCAGGTTCAGCATTGGAGCTGTTAGATATGAATGCAACACAGAGGGGTGGGGTGAATGTGTTTCTTGGATTTTTAGCCTTTTTAAAACTTGTTTGGATATTGTATGAACAAAGCAGTTTGCATATTTGCAGAGATATTGTGTTAGAGTAATAAATTAACAAGTACAGTATTTTAAAACTCACTTAATTTATATTAATTAAGTTTGTCTTGAAATAAGTTATGTGTTCTTAATAATATAAAAACTCGGCTTCTTTATTGAGAGAATACAAGAAAAATGTGAATTTATTTGTTATAATTAAACTAAGAACCAGTGCATGCTTTATACACTAGCCAACACGATTTACAAGACTTGCACTAAAATGTACTAAACTACTTTCTAAAGCAACTTTTTTCTATTTCCATTTCTAGCTTAGAAAATCTATGTAGAATCTTGCAGGTTTGTGACCATCCTTTGTCCTGTTAATCTTGGCCCTTGATCTTGTATTCTTTCAACTACTTTGTAGACTTTTCAATCTAGTTGATAGATCTTTTGTTGACTAGAATCTTGAATATTTAACTTGTCTACATTCTGTATTTGAGAGGCATATCGAGATCTTCAGTTTGTTCAATGGAGAAGTGACATCTCGATAGACGATAAGTATAATGACTTATAGAGATCTCTGAGTTCTCTATAAGTGTACATGACTTGTCGATGTCTCTAGATACTTGCATGTGAAATGACTTGTCGATATATCTGAGATCTTTACATGTAGAAATGACTTGTCGATATCTCTGAGATCTCTATATACATATTTTGACTTATCGATATCTCTAAGATCTCTAATGAGAAATTGACTTGTCAATATCTCCAATTCTTCACATCTTCATTTGACTTGTCGATATCTCTAAAGTCTCTACATGCACAAATGACTTGTCGATATCTCCGGTTCTCAACATCTTTATTTGACTTGTCGATATCTATGAGACTTCTCTATAAGCCATTTTGGACTTCTCGATAAGCCATTCTGGACTTCTCGAATGACTTATCGATATAACTTGATCTGTGACTTGTCGATATCTTGACTTAGAAAATTTTTCATAGAACAGTTTTATTCAACTCCAAGCTTCTACACTTTTCTCTGAGGCATGATCATGGCTTGATCATCTTCCAGAGTTTATTTCTTAGCTTGAACTGTTCACAGAAAAATACTCGAGCCTAATCTTCTAACCTTTTTACAGACTCAAAAAATACAATAAAGAATACAAAATTGATTATCAAACAACTAAATCTCAGGATTGTCAAGGTGACTTAGTCTTGTTATTATACATGCATGTCTTTCATAACAATCTCCCCCAATTTGTGAGAAGATTGCTTATCACAAATTCATGCCTAATAACAACACTAACCCTAAGCTAAAATCAATTACATAAAATATTAACAGATTAACAAATACAAATTTATACATTGAATAATTACTTCAGTTCAAAAATTCCAAGCATTAGGTCAAATTCTCATAGTCTGGTTCTTTTCTAATGAGGTCCCTGAGATTTACTAGCACTTGTAGTTCTTCACTTATTTCAGTCCCTTTTAAGGCTTCTACCAGTCTGAGCCAATTATCCAGTTTATAGCTGTTAAGGTAATTTACTCTGAATCTTGAAAATCTGCCAATTTGAATGTTCAGGAAATGTCCATCTTTTGGTATTCTACTCAGCCCCCTTGCATTGAGTTTATTTGACCTCTGCTCAAACATTTCTATCTCCTTTGCATATTTTATATCTCTTTCTTCTTTTTCAGCTTTAATTTTTACATGTCTCTCATTCCTTTCTCTCAACCTTTTAGACATCATAGCCTTCCACATCCTTGTACTTGTAACCTTGTCCTTCATCAAGCTAATCACCCTCTTCAATTATTTGGTTGAAAATGTTTCCATTACCTCCCTGCTAAGCAAAATGAAGGAGCTGTCCAAATAGTTAATTCTGACTTTTTCCAAAGAGACAACACAGACTTTGACAATTTCTTCAGATAATTTTTGGAAATAGTCATCATCTATTATGCTCATATTTAGAGGCAGAAAGTCATCTTGATTAAAACAATTCCAAATGACACCAGCATTAGCGTGCATTTTCTTGGGTTTTCTTCTAACAGTCTTGAAGTGAGTTTTGGTTGGAGGCTTGAATGAGGGTAGGTTTATGATTTTCTTTAGTATGACATGGCTGGATCTGATAGGTATTTTGAGTAAGGTGTTTGCAGTTTTTTATACAAGAATTTTGGCTTTTGAGGTAAGATTGGTTGAGATTATATTTGGCTTGGCTTGGAGGTTTAAATTTGTGAGATTTGAATGTTAGGTAATTAATACAACACTGAGGGGGGCTGAATGTGTTTTAGATTATTTTTAAGCTTTTTGAACTGTTATGGATGTGGTGAACAAAGTAATCTAACTTGTAGAGATAAAGTGTTTTAACAGAAATAATAAAACATGCACATGAACACACTATCTTCAAAACTCACTTAATTTTATATTAAAATCAAGTATGTCTTGCTACAAATTTCTGAGTTCTTTGTTGATAAAGAACTCAGCTACTTTCTTGAGAGAGTTCCAAGATTTTTAGATCCATTTGTTACCACTAAAATAAAGCATCCAGTGTTTACTTTATAGAACAGTAAATACAGGTTTTATACAGCATACAATAGCATGTACTAAACCCTACTTTAAGTAAACTAAAACTTTCTATTTCTGGCTTAGTGTATCTTTGCAAATCAAGCATGTCTGCGGCTTTACTTTGTCAGTTAATCTTGGCCTTTGATCTTGTACTCTTCAAGCTGCTTTTTGTAAACTCTTCAAATCAGTGATTGATTTGTTTGTTGATTGATAATCTTGGATCTTTAACTGGTCTGTATTTTGTACTTGAGTTTTAAATCGAGATCTCCAGTTTGAACTATAGAGAACTGACATCTCGATAAGTATAATGACTTATCGAGGTCTCTTAGTTCTCTACAAGCATTTTGACTTATCGAGGTCTCTGAGTTCTCGAATGTGAACTTGACTTGTCGAGATCTCTGAGTTCTCGAATATGAACTTGACTTTTCGAGAATTCTGAGATCTCGAGTGAGCTTAGCTTGTCGAGGTCTCCAAGTCTTTGCATGTAGAATTAACTTGTTGATATCTTTAATCATCATATCTTTATTTTGGATTATCAATATCTCTGAGTTCTCTAATACAGAATTGACTTGTCGATATCTCCAATATTCATATCTTCATTTTGGCTTGTCGATATCTCTGAGACTTCTCTATAAGCTATTTTTGACTTGTCGATAAGTCATTCTAGAGTTTTCGAATGAGTTCTCTATATGACTTGATCTATGACTTGTAGATTTCTTGGCTTAAAATATTTTTCTCAAAACAAATTTATTCAAATCCGAGCTTATTTACATTTTCTCTGAGGCATGATCTTCATGATCTTCTTACAAAGTTTATTCTTAGGCTTGAGACTGTTTACAGAAAAATACTCCAGTCTAATCCATTTACACTTTTACAGACTCAAGTAATACAATACAAAATACAAACCTAGATTATCATACAACTTACTTAGGGCTGTCAATTTGACTTAGTCTTATTATAGTACAGGCATGTCTTGCACAACAATCTCCTCCAATTGTGAGAAGATTGCTTATCACAAATTCATGCCTGGTAACAAGACTAACCCCAAGCTTCAATGAACAATAAAACATTACATAACAAATTGACAGAAATACAACTTTAGTACATTAAGTGATTTTTGAGTTTGAAAGATACATTCATCAGACAAATGTCTCATCTCCTATTTCTTTTCTAATGATGTCCTTTAACTCTACAACTACTTCTAGTTCCTCTATGATTGGTGTCCCTCTTACAACTTCTACAAGTTTGAGCTTATCATCTAATGGATAACTGTACAATAAACCAACTCTAATTCTTGAGAATCTGCCAACCGTGATATTTAGAAATTGTCCATCTTTGGTTGTTCAGCTCATCACCTTTTCCTTGAGTTCTTCAGATCTTTGTATATACATTTATATCTCCTCAATATACTTTATTTTCCTCTCCTCACTTTTAGCCTTTTCTCTTGCTCTTTTTTCTTCCCTTTCTACCAACCATTCAGCCAAAACCGATCTCCATGCCTTCACGATGAATTGCGAGAAGGAAAAAGTAGTAAAAAGGTGAAAACGGTCATCCGATCATGCTCATGCCAGTGATCCATGAGTAGCAGATATTGTGCATGATCATGCTCAAAACAGCACGAGCATTAATTTTGATTATAATTTTTTAATTTCATTTTCAAGGTTTTATATTACTGTATAAAAACTTTATAATGTAATGGAATGTTATTTTTGATTAATTAAAAATCTTGGGATAATTCTCATCTTTTTTTCTCGTGAAGCTAAGAATCTTTCCTTGTAAATTCAAGTTGTCTTGTACATTCACATTATTTCAGATTTCTCGTGCATCATTTATTATTTGTATCATAAATTTTAGCATCAACTCATCCTCCGGTTTGTCTTTGCATTAGTTATCATTATAGGAAATTTTCCTTCCTTATCTTTTCCTTAAATGATTTGTTAATTTCTAAAGAAAATTTAACAGACAAGATGACTATGTTAACATACAACATGAATAATAATAACATCCAACGTAAATGAAAAAGAGAGTAACATATTAGAGTCCCAATGATGAGAAATATCAGGATGAGAAATATCAGGATGATATTTCATTTTTCTATGAAAATATGGAAGTTGAGGAATACTCAAATTGACCGGATGTTTTTATATTTTTTGATATCATGAAAAATAAGTAAGTTAAAATGGTTGATGTACGATTAAAGAGCATTACTTCTGTATGATAAAATAAGATTGTTCTTCAAAGACATCAACAAGGAAAAAGACTCGTTACATGAAAGCAGATAAAATAGTTTAATAATGTAGTTAATGATGGAGAGGTTATATTAATATGAAGTCGGTCATGTTAATTACGTATTTGATAAATGTCTTAATTTGTTGGATGCGGGGAATAAAAAATGTATGAACGTGTGATCTCTAAACTGTGATAATAGCTGTGTTAGGAAATAAATAACACATAGAGGGGGGGGGGGTGAATGTGTTTTACTATTTTTATGCTTTTCTTGAGCTTTTTATGGTTGACCAAAGTAAATTAAATCTTGTAGTGAAATGTGTTACTGCATAAATTAAACATACAATAATAAGAGCACATATCTTTTCAAAACTCAGTTAATTTTATATTAATGTTAGATATATTTGTGATGTCATGTCTAATCTGTTATGTTTAGTTTCAGAACTTAATATCACGACTTACTGGAAATCAGAACTTACTGAATTCAGAACTTATATCAGAACTTAAGGCCATCAGGATTTATATCAGGACTTAAGTGCGGGTACTTCAGATAAGGAATGCAGCTGATTTACAGGAGAGGATCTGGACTAAAACAAAAGAAGATATGCATGAAGAGTTGGACAGCTAGGAGACTTGTAGAAGATAATATCTGATTGATATATTTTAGGAGACAGAATTATATTCCATATCAATTAGAAGATATCTTGTAACTGTGTACTATATAAACACAGCTTAGGATTTACACTATGAGTTATCATTCACGAGAAAGATTATACATTGTAACCTAGCAGCTCTTAGTGATATTGTTCATCACTGAGAGAGTAGTTTAACCTACTTTGTAACAGAGCTTATTATATTGAATAAACTTGATTACTGTTACAAACTTGTGTTCTAAATCGATTTGATTGTATAAACACTATATTCAACCCCCTTCTATAGTGTTGTGTGACCTAACAAGTGGTATCAGAGCATCTCTGTTGATATACAAACAGTGAGATCCAGTTTACAATCATGTCTGAAGAAACACAAACTCCAACAAAGCCCACCAAAACTCAAGATACTCAAAACAATCAAACCCATAATCGATATGAAACCATTAGGGTTCCCATACTGAGAGCATCTAAGTATCATATATGGAAGGTAAAGATGGCTATGTTTCTGGAAGCCACAGATCCAGAATACCTTGATAGAATTAATGATGGACCATATAAGCCTACCAAGCTTTCTGTTGCAGTTGTTGATCAACCAGCAAAGATGATACCAAATGAGAAAGGTGATTATACAGCTGAAGACATCTCATCTATTGCCAAGGATGCAAGGGTAAGGCATCTGCTGCTTAGTGCAATTGACAATGTCATGTCAAACAGGGTAATTGGATGCAAGACTGCAAAGGAGATATGGGATGCTTTGGAGACAAGATGCCAGGGAACTGATGCAATCAAAAAGAACAGGAAGACTATACTCACTTAGAGTATGAGCACTTTGACTCAAAAGCTGATGAGTCATTAACTGACTTATATGACAGGTTTGCCAAACTCTTGAATGATCTGTCACTGGTGGATAAGGAATATGATCTTGAAGATTCAAATCTAAAATTCCTTTGAGCTCTTCCTGAAAATTGGGATTTGAAGTCTACTACCATAAGAGACAACTATGACCTTGCTGAAACTACTCTTGATGAAATTTATGGTATGCTTAAGACTCATGAACTTGAGATGGATCAAAGGAGCAAAAGGCATGGAAGAAAGTTAAAGACAGTTGCTCTTAAATCTGAGGAGGAATCTCATAAAGTGGTTGTCTCAAAGAGGGGCAAAGGAAAGGCTCTCATCATACAGTCTGATTCAGAGTCATCATATTCTGATGATGATGATTCAAAATCTAAAAATTTATCTGAAGTTGCTGTTGATGCAGAGATGATGCAACTGTGTGCTCTTATGGTGAAGGGTATCACAAAGATAGCCTATAAGAAATTCAGAAAGGGCAAGAAGTTTTCCAAGAAAGGTGGAAGTTCTGAAAAGAAATGGTTCAGAAAGTCTGATGGCAAAGGAGGAAAGTCTGACAGAGGAGACAACTCAAATGTCAAATGCTAAAATTGTGGTGAAAGAGGCCACATCTCTCCTGACTGCAAGAAAGGAAAAAGTGATAAAAGCCAGGCACTTATCACAAAGAAGAAAAACTGGGCAGGCACTTCAGATTTTGAAGATGAGGTGAACTATGCCTTAATGGCAAATACTGATAGCAGTTCTGATGCTGCTGAATTAAAGGTACCTCAATCAACTCTTTCTTTTCATACTGATGATATTTCTGAACTAAGATTATATCTTAAAACCATGTTCATTAGTTTTAGAGATCAAAATTTAACAAATGAAAGATTAACATCTGAAAGTCTTGCTCTTAGAAACAGAAATGACTATTTAGAAAAAGAGTTAGTTATGTTCCATCAAACTCAGAAAGAAAGAGATGAGGCTTTGTATGTTAGAGATGAAGTGCTAAAATTGAATAAATCTCTTAAATCTGAATTGGAAAAGGAAAAGGAGATAATCAAAATTTGGACTAAGAACAACTCAAAAAATCTTAGAAAATGGAAATTAGAAAGAATGACTAGGTTATCTAGATGATAAAGAAGAAAAGGAAACTGTGTCATCTAAACCAAACTTTACCAAGAAAGCTGAAAAGCCTAAAGTTAATCCTGTCAAGTTTGTGTCAAATTATGATAAGTCAAAATCTGAAAAGATGATAGACTATAAAACAGAAGTCAAAGAAAAGTCAACTTCTGACAAATTAAAACAGGATAAACCAGCTGAAGTAAACATAGGTTTAATGACAGAGAAGCAGGTTAAGCATAAGCTGAAAGAGATTAGAAATGTGAGCAAGGTAAAGGAAGCTAGAAAAAATAGGAATGGAAAGGAAGGTGTGAACAAAAGCAATAATTATATGTCTGTTCCTAATGCTCCTAGAAAGAAATGCTATAATTGTGGAAACTCTAACCATCTTGCTTCTTTTTGCAGGAAAAATAAAGATATAAACTCTTTACCTCATAGATCAGGAGTTAAGAGTCAGTCTGTTAGGTTTAAACCACAAAATCCTTGTTTTCATTGTGATAGTTTATGACATTCTATTTATACTTGTAAGGAATATCATAGTTTGTACTATGATTATTATCAAATAAAACCTTCTTTAAATAAAGTTAGTGTAATTCCTTCTAGTGTAAGTTTTGATATAAAGTCTGATAAAAAGCATGTTAGCATAAACTCTGAATCTAAATACGCTGCAAATGCTAACAAACTTAAAAAGGCCAAAGGATCCAAGAAAGTCTGGGTCCTTAAAACTAACCAGTAGTGGTCTTTGTGATTGCAGGGAAACAGGAAAAACATCCTAGTTCTGGACAGTGGATGTTCAGGACATATGATTGAAATAAAGCCCTGCTATCAGACTTTGTGGAGAAAGCTGGCCCAGGAGTTTCTTATGGAGATGGAAACATAGGAAAGACTCTGGGATATGGTAATATCAATCTTGGGAATGTCATAATTGAATCAGTAGCTCTTGTCTCAGGACTTAAACACAATCTGCTAAGTGTAAGTCAAATCTGTGACAGAGGTTATCACGTGGATTTCTTTAAAGAACATTGTGAAGTTGTAAGTAATTCTACAAGCAAAGTGGTTTTGAAAGGTTATGGACATGGTAACATATATGAAGCCAGACTTTCAACAAACTCTGATGGTTCTGTAATCTGTCTATTTAAGCAGAGCATCAATTGAAGAAAGCTAGAATTGGCACAAGAGACTCTCTCATTTAAATTTCAACAACATAAATGAGCTAGTAAAGAAAGATCTTGTGAGAGGACTGCCAAAATCAGTATTTGCTCCTGATGGTCTGTGTGACTCATGTCAAAAGGCAAAAGAAAGAAAATCTTCATTCAAGAGCAAAACTGAATCCTCAATTCTTGAGCCTTATCACTTACTACATGTTGCTTTATTTGGTCCAGTCAATGTCATATATATTGCAAAGAAGAAGTATGATATGGTTATAGTGGATGAGTTCACAAGATACACTTGGGTGTATTTCTTGCACAAGAAGAATGAAACTGCATCTACTCTAACTGATCATATCAGACAGCTGGATACGTTAATCAAAGATTCTGTTAAAATCATAAGAAGGGATAATGGCACTGAGTTCAAGAATTCAATCATGGAAGAGTTCTGCAAAGAGCATGGAATTAAGCAGGAATTTTCTGCATCTGGAACTCCACAGCAGAATGTAGTTGTAGAAATAAAGAATAGGACTCTTATTGAAGCTTCATGAATGCTTAATGAAGCAAAGCTACCAACCTATTTTTGGGTTGAAGTTGTGCAGACTGCTTGTTTTACACAAAATGCTACACTTATAAACAAGCATGGAAAAACACCATATGAGATGGTGAAGAAAAAGAAGCCAAATCTGAAATACTTTCATGTATTTGGATGCAAGTGTTTTGTTCTTAAGACTCATCCTGAACAGCTGTCAAAATTTGATCTAAAAGCTGATGAAGGAATTTTTGTTGGATATCCACTTTCCACAAAAGCCTTCAGAGTCTACAATTTAAGAACAAGGGTTCTCATAGAATCTATCATTGTATCTTTTGATGATAAAAAGATAACAAGACTGGAAGATTTCAATGATCATGATCAGCTGAGATTTGAAAATGAAGATGTAAATTCTCATACTGTAAATTCTGATGACCTAAGTCCTGATTCTGTAAGTTCTGACGGGTTAAATTCTGATGTCATTGAAACTGTGTTAACTGCTCCAAAAGAAAATGCACCTGTTCAGGGGGGGGCAAGCTAATGATCCTACCACATCTCAAGACTCTCAAGAAGCATCAGAACCTAAAACTGGCTCTTCAAGTTCTGATTCGTCAAGTTCTGATGAGTCAAATTCTGATAATTCTGGAAACTCTAATTCTTCAATTCCTGAAGGATCCAACTCAAATTCTGAGTTTTCAGATAGCATAACTTCAGGGGGAGCATCAGAAAATGCTGATGGGGACAACATGGAACATGGGGGAGGATCCAGTTCTAGAGATTAACTTCCATCTGTAAGGAAGTGGACTAAAGCACATACACCTGACTTGATTATTGGAGATCCTGAAGCAGGTATTAGAACTAGAACAACAACATAAAATGAATGTCTCTATCCTTCTTTTCTTTCTCAGGCTGAACCAAAGAAAGTGGAAGAAGCTCTTCAAGATGCTGATTGGGTACAAGCAATGCAAGAAGAGTTAAATGAATTTGAAAGAAATAAAGTCTGGACCCTAGTGCCAAGACCAAAGAACAGATCCATTATTGGCACAAAATGGGTGTTCGGAAACAAAACTGACAGTGATGGCATAATTACAAGAAACAAAGCAAGGCTGGTTGCTAAAGGTTACTCTCAACATGAGGGTATTGACTATGATGAAACCTTTGCTCCAGTTGCTAGATTGGAAGCCATAAGAATCATTTTTGCTTATGCTACTCACAAGAAGTTTAAAGTCTTTCAAATGGATGTGAAAAGTGCTTTTCTCAATAGAGAATTGGAAGAAGAGGTATATATTGAACAACCTCCAGTATTTGTAGATCCAAAATTTCCTAATCATGTCTACAGACTTGATAAAGCACTTTATGGCCTTAAGCAAGCTCCTAGAGCATGGTATGAGACTTTAGCTCAATTCCTTTTGGAAAGTGGATTTACCAGAGGCACAATTGATAAAACTTTATTCTACCTCAATCATGGAAAGGACTTACTTTTGGTACAGATATATGTTGATGATATCATCTTTGGTTCTACAAATGCCAAACTCTGTAAAAGGATTACAAAGCTAATGCAGTCAAGATATCAAATGAGTATGATGGGAGAACTTAGTTATTTTATGGGACTTCAAGTCAAGAAATATGAAGAAGGTACTCTCATAAATCAATCCAAGTACACCAGAAATTTACTCAAGAAATTTGGAATGCAAGACAGTTCAACTGCATCCACTCCCATGGCCACTGCAACCAAGTTAGATAAAGATACTGGAGCATCAGTAGATATTAGTAACTACAGAGGTATGATTGGCTATTTACTTTATTTAACTGCAAGTAGACATGATATCATGTATGCTACCTGTCTTTGTGCAAGATTTCAGGCTGATCCAAGAGAACCTCATCTAATAGCTTTGAAAAGGATTTTTAAGTACCTCAAGGGTACAGCTGATCTAGGATTGTGATATCCTAGGGAATCAGATTTTAAGCTAATAGGTTACTCAGATGCAGATTTTGCAGGACGCAAAATAGACAGGAAAAGCACTAGTGGAAGCTGCCAATTTCTTGGAGGCAGGTTGCTTTCTTGGTTTAGCAAGAAATAGAAATCAATTTCCACATCAACTGCAGAAGCAAAATATATTGCTGCAGGAAGCTGTTGTGCACAAATTCTTTGGATGAAGAATCAGTTACTGGACTATGGGTTAGAATTTTCTAGAATACCCATTTACTGTGATAATCAAAGTGTTATTGCTATGACAGGTAATCCAGTTCAACACTCAATGACAAAGCACATCAGCATTAGGTACCATTTCATAAGGGAACATGTGATGGAAGGTACAGTGGAATTGCATTTTGTTCCAACAGATCAACAACTAGTAGATATCTTCACAAAACCACTATGTGAAGCTAATTTTACAAGACTGGTAAATAAACTTGGAATAGTTTCAGGTTGTAACACCCCTAGATCCGGGGTCGGGAATCCGGGTCATCACGGTCTTTCTTTCCACAATATCACTTCACTTAATTAATAATAAATAACCTTATGCTATGACCCCACACTAACACACACCACAACCCGTTATAGTCTCAGAGATGAAATTGAAATAAGTACAAGTCCTTGAATCCACAATTTAAAAGTTATTACAACCCAAAATGATTACTTGATAAATTTACAGTTAATTGCCATTATCTGCCACAAGTTATAATTATACAATATTTGGTTCCCAAAAGTAGAATGCCTGATCTACCAATAGATCTACCTCTGCAGCTATAGCAGCTACAACATCAACGGGAAGACGCGGGACGCTTCCCACGCGCTTGCGCTAGGTCTGCTTGAGTCTGGCCATCTTTCCTAACTGTTGTTTTGTGATGAAGAAATGAAGCAAGAGTGAGCATTACACCCCGCAAGATAATATATAGTGTAAACAATAATGCAAGTATCTAAATGGATAACTTACTAGAATCCTTTATCAAGTGTAAGGTAATTACTTACTGGATATAAGTTTAAAGGAAGATGAATTTACCAATTACTTCACTATACTTATACCATTTTTAGAAATCTACTTGAACTACTACTGTTCAAAGTATAATAAGTTTCAAAAGGTCATCCCATAGCTGAGACCACAAGTTAAAACTTGAATAGATTCAATCTTTGAAATATTTTTAAAGGAAATGAAGTTACGAGATACTTCATTCAATGGAAACACCATTATAACTGTTTGACTTTGTCAAAGCTTCGGCAACCACCCATTCGTAGCCTTTCGATCGAAATACTCTGGGTAGTGTTGCAGAATTGTCCAACTGGATGATGAACTCATTACGGGAGTTTTGTCGCGCCAGGAAGACCACTTACGATGATCAGTCGTAGTAGTGCAACCCCACCATTTTCTACATGTAGAGGAGAACCTGTCGGATTTACTTGTCAACCGAACACTGGACTCCTAAGGAATGTACCGTCTTGCGGAACTTCCAGGCCATTTGGGCCAATATAATAAGGCTGGGCCGGCGCCACTCGACCACTTACGCCACTCCTAGTTCAGATGAAATCCATGACTCTGAAACGTAAAGCTCGTTCCCACTTTCCCCAAGTAGAAACTTGTTGATACGGCTCCACCAAGAAGTCGTATCTAGTTGGAAAGGAAAACTCACCGATATTTCCCAGGCGATGCATGTTAATGGATTAACTTGTTCCGAGAATTTTACTTCCCGAGTATTGGGTAAGTAATCAAAACTCTTTTATCAAAATAGCAACCTGGTTGCGAATATAAAACACACCACAGAGCCGGATCCCTCAGGTTTTGAGCGAATATTTAAATCCCATTTGAAAGGAAGTTCTTAAATATATAAAAAAAATGAGTTTTGGGGTCCGCTCTAACTTTTAAAATCATTTTGAAGACTCGCAAACATTTTTAAGAATGTTTGGAGTAATGTTGATTTAATGAAATAAATCAGTCCCAATTTATTAGAAAATATCCGAATATTATTATTTAAATAATATTCTCATAAAGAACAGTCTTTATAAAAATAATTGAAGTAGAAGTTTTAAAACTTATACTTGCAATGAATATTAAATGACCAAAGATATACTTATACGAAAGTACTATCTTTATTTGAATAATCAAAAGTAAGTTTGATTATCGACACATTATTCTTTAATAAAATTAAGAATAATAATTAGTAAACAATCGGAATCATAAGTCCTCGAATGAATATTCAAATAATAATATTCATTAATAAATTAAGCGGAGTCATAAGTCCTCGAATGAATATTTAAAATAATAATATTCATTAATAAATTAAGCGGAGTCATAAGTCCTCGAATGAATATTTAAAATAATATTCATTAATAAATTAAGCGGAGTCATAAGTCCTCGAATGAATATTAAAATAATATTCAATAATAAAATAAACGGGGTCATAAGCCCTCGAATGAATATTCAAAATAATATTCAATAATAAAATAAACGGGGTCATAAGCCCTCGAATGAATATTCAAAATAATATTCATTAATAAATTAAAGTTATCGAATAAACCTTATTCGATTCATAGTTTTAAAAACTATTCCCAATCAAAACTCCATCCATACTTCACCATAACAGCCTCAACAACTCCACATTATCAATTTATACTATTCTCAAACATGAATTTAAACTATACTTTAATTCATTAATCAACAATTCAAGAATTACAACTCCAAAAACTTCACAAAACCAACTAACCTCTACATACACAACAATCAAGCCTCTCATGAATTATAACAATAAAACTAAACCTAATACTCAAGTAAAGTTAGGGTTTGGAGGGGTTATACCTTCCTTGGAGAGTGGAGAATCAAGTAATTAGCTTGGAATCACCCTTAAAAGTCCTTATCCAAGCTTAATCTAAACAAAACTCAAGAACAAAAATTTTAGTTCTTGAAAAACACTATTCACCATCTTCTTCCATGATTTTTAGGAAGAGATTGTGAATGATTTAGGAGCTCAAACTTATAGGATAGCTATATCTATGCATAAGGAGTCTTAGATAATTACCTTGCTAATTAACAAAGCTTGGAACTAGGATTTTGAATTTCTTGCTTTGAAGAACAAGAAAAATCCGAGAGCTTTTGGATGAAGAAGGTGAGATAGCTTTTTGTTTTTGGTGAAAATGAAATGTTTTGGCTTGGTTGGTTGTTTTTGATTTGTTTTGTTTTGTTTTATTACCTTTTTACCATGGTAACTTTTGTGTGGTTCAAAATCAACCAACAGCACACTTTGCTTGGTCATGCTTATGTCACCATGTGATGTCACCCTCCCACCTTTGTCCTCTTCTTATTGGTTTGATGACATCATCCCCACTAACCTCTTTGATTAGCTTCTAATTACTTGGCTAATGACCGCTGATCTGTTATACGGTTCGCTTGACTTTCATTTTCGTTTATCGTTTGAGGGATCATACTCGGGATCTTATTACTTAGATTTCCTTAACCTTTCTTAATACATTATATTCCTTTTATGATCCTCTCTTATAATCCTTGAATTTAAATCCTTTTTATTCTGTTACCTTATACTCAATTCTTTCTGTATCTGGTAGATTTCCGGGAAAATCAAAGTGTTCGGATTTGGATTCTGACGATCTTTACATACACTTATATACCACATAGAGTACTAATAATATCCCAGAAGATCAATAAAAGAACCTCTACATAGTGTGGCATGAAAAGTTTTCTTATTCAGCATAATCAACAAAACACTATTCATAAGGGTTTCAAAAATTCCAAAAATTGGGGTTATTACAGTCTCCCCTCCTTAAAAGGATTCTGTCCCGGAATCAGATAGAAAATGAGTAGGGATACTTTCTTAGCATTGCACTTTCTAGCTCTTACATAATTTTCCCACATTGTGGTTCTACCATCAAACTCTGACTGGTTTGATAACTCATCTCCTAAGCATTTGTCCATTTTTGATCTATAACCCTTCCTGGTTGCTCCATGTAGGTTACGTCTGGTTGCATGTCTATGCGCTCATATGCCCCTATTTGTCTGGCATCCGAATTACACTTCCTTAACATTGATACGTGGAACACGTTATGAACTTACTACATGTTCGGGGGTAGGGTTAGCTCATATGCTAACTTCCCAATACGTCTTAATACCTCAAAGGGTCCAACAATTCGTAGGCTTAGCTTTCCTTTCTTTTTGAACCTCATCAATCCTTTCCAAGGGATACCTTTAACATTACTAGGTCCCCTATTTCCTATTCTTTGTCCTTTCGTGTCAAATCAACATATTTCTCATGTCCATCTTGGGCTACTACCAGCCGTCCTCTGATTAGATCTATCATATCCTTGGTCCTTTGGACCACTGCTGGTCCGAGCATCTTGCGCTCTACAACTTCATCCTAACATAAGGGAGATCGACATTTTCTTCCCTCAAAGATCTCATAAGACGACATCTCGATACCTGACATACGATCTATTATCGTGAGAAAACTCAATCCGCGTTAAGTGATCATTCCAAGTTCTTTCAAGTCTATTGCACAGACTCTCATTATAGCTTTTAGCATTAGAGCTTTTGCTTCTCAATACCCATTCTTTTCCAGTTCATAATCGTTACTACCTTCCGTTCCTAATATTATACTGGTTATACTTTTGCAAGTTAGCGTTCTATAACCTTTTAATAACCACGTGAACCTTAGTATCACTAACGCGTTAGAATCGGAATACCACCGTACTGATACTACTTCCTTTAGCTGCTTCCATCTTCGAAAGCTTGATCCATCATATAGAAGTAAAGGAATTTTTTGAGAGATCACTATGATCATGAACACTTGTTCTATTGCATAGTTAGTACAGAAGGTGGCCGACCTTTAGTACTTGACAAGCAATTAAACAACATGTGGTATCCTACTAGGCTTCTATCAGATAGATAGATAGTCATTCGGCAATACCTCCCCTTCTGGAAGGGTTGTTCTTCTCAGCTTATATGAAATGAAAAGAAGAGAAAAGAACGAATTGAAGAGAATTGTATATATGAAAAAAAAATATACTGCCACAAAATATCTAGCTTGGAACCTACCTCTGAACTATAGAGGTTTGTCATAGGAGAATAAAACATATGTGTATATATATCAACATCAAGTATTATCGCATCGCATTTCGCATGCTTAAATATTTTTGCTATTCCGTCCATCATTCTATGGACCCATGCTCTTCCTCGAGCTTATACTCAATCACCTTTGAAACTCCCTCGACATCGAAAATCAAATCTGGAATCTCATTTTATACATCATCGTTACTAGAATTCTATGCTTGCACCGTAACCTTCCTCGTATAGTAATACGACTTTCTATTGATAAGAAGGAATAAGTATTCAATAGGTAGAGAATCTACTTAATTAGTCTATCAATGATAACTTATACACCACCACGACCCAATTAGTGGTACTCAATCTCAACATCCATTCCAATACAACTCTCATGGTTGTAATCGACTCATTACTCGCAGAATCATTACTGCATTACTATGGTCCACCACTGACCTACTATCGTAATTCACTTTCCATGAAATCTTAATATCTAACCATACGGAGTCCATACATGTCGTATAGAATTCTCCTAAGGAGGTAACATGATTACCATTCATGATTCATGAAGAACACTCTAGATCTTGATGTACATACATGACATGAAGCAGATAAAATTGCAGAAGAGTTTCAATCAAAGCAACGATAGCAGGTTAATACCATTCTTAATCATATACCTTCAATAGAAGACTTAACTCGAAGGTTCGTTTAGTCCTTTTTGAAACATGGTCCTGGATTATCCTCAGGGTAGTTCCTTCTAAGATAGATAGTCCGCTCATGGCGATTATACGAATTAAACCTTTACCAAACTACTATTACGGTTGGGTATTGCACAGTCATCAGAAGGAATGTCAATCTTCCAAACCATAATACAACCTTTACGGCTTCAACCATTATCACTGTATTCCTCTGGCACGAGCGCCCATAATTGCTCTCTTACACTTAAAGTGTCGGCCACCTCTTTGGTCTTTCCTGATAGTAAAATTTCCTTACAATCAATGTCGTTGGAACGATCCCCAACTAAATTTTCTACCTCATTTCCAATCACTGCTTGTGTGAAGATGTTCTCCTTAAAATCTGATGAGTAAAAAAAAATACCACCATTTTTTTTTCCATAAGTTATTGCCTCAGTCTTTAGAGGTTAATCATTGTCACGACTGACTCTCGATCATACTTAGGACGTCTCTTATCTTGGGTCCTTCTTGTTTTCACCATTCTTGACCTTCGTTGGGTTCAATCTATACTTTCTCATGGTTTAACATGTGCCCCACTTGGCATTATTATTATTACTTCATATTTCCTTTATCAACATTTCTATTCTTGAGAATTTTGAATATTACCTTTTCCTTGTAAAACCTCTAAGGTTATCCTTGAATCGTTCCTCCTGTATTCCCTTAATCCTTTCCAATTCATACTGTCAAAACTCATACTATCCCTATTAAGGGTGAAATGCCAACCTTTATGCATTCCCCTAGGATTCATTTTAAGTTACCGATGTTCTATCCTTAATTCCACCTTTAAAAAGGTACATGCATCCTTCCATGGATAAATCAAATCATATACCCCTGATAAGGGTGTCTTATTCAATCATTCTCACCTCGATAGTATATGCCTAATTTCACAATAACATCTGTATTCCAAATGAGGTCAATCAATGGGGCCTCCAAAAGATAACAACAGTTATCCGCTTTTCTTGCTTGATTTGGTAACGATAACAAGGATGTTCTGGAAGAAATTTGTCATGTTCAACGTGAACTTCTTCTTAATAATTCCGTATTTACTTTTGTTGTTTATCTCAATAGTCATCTCAATGTTGGGATATCTCTCATACCTGGCGTCTCCCTTCCTGGGTATCAAGCCACCGGTCTTACACTTCACATTCTTGAAGGTCACTTCCTTCATCCAATTTTCCTAATTTCTTACTTCCTTGTCTCCTCAGTCTATCCACGTCTCATTATTTATCCTTCGAACTATCTCAAGGTTTCCTCGAATCCTCCCAACTTACAGGGGATAAAATATATGTATCTCTTATGCCTTCAACCATCAATTTAACTCATGGTGAATCACCCTCATCCTGACGATTACATACTTTTCTATTTCTATTGCTACGAGTCTTTAGGGTTTCCTCATACCCAACTTCCTTATCATTCCTCAAACTCTATTGCATTTATATTCCTTTCCACTTCAGTTTCTTTTTATTTTCCTTTCTTTTATCATTATTTCTTGAACCAACCCAATATAAGCATTGATTTCAAACATCCCGTCATTCTGGATTCGTGTCCTCAGAACGAATCTTGACAACTTTTACCACTTAGATTCATAATTCATCATACTCTTCTGCCTTTGTTCTGGCTCTAAAGCTTTTACACTATCTCCATAACCTTGGGAAGTACTTTTCCTGAAAACAATTGACTGACTTAAATCAGTTTATTATAATCTCTTGCTCCGTGCCTTCCTTGGTCTTTCACCAGTAGGTGGTCTCTCTCTTAGGAGGGTAAGTGACAAAAACACTCTTTTATGATTCGTCAATCATTTAGAATTTCAAATGATTCCTGTATTTCCTTTAGCCAGGCTCTTGCCTCGGCTGGGTCAGCTATTCCCTTGGAACTCTGAGAGCTTAACGACTTAAAGGTCCTAAAAGAATTTCACACCACATTGTTTCCTCACGATGGTGGTTAGGGGTAAAAGTATAAGTTTTGTTTTAGGCAGGTCCATGGATTGCCCAATAGGAGTACCATCCTGGTTCTTCGTATCTTGCTCGACTTCTGTTTTCTCAGTCTAAATATTTCTTCCTACTCCCCATAATTGGGGTCATCTTTTAATTTAAAATCTTCATTTTCCACTTCATTATATTCTGGGTTCCTTATATCTTAATTACGACCTCCCTGATTATCACATTCAAGGTTTGCCCCTAATCTTATTCCTCATGGAGGCATAATGCTTGGAAAAATTTTTAGAATCTCTGGATATTTCTCTTACTTACTTTGCTTAAGTCTTTCCCTCGTTCTGTCCTTGCATGATTGCAAATTATGAATTCTCAAGTTCTATAAACTTCATGACACTCTCTTAAGTGTTAATAGTGCAATTAACAATATGAACTTATCACAAACAAACTGATCTGAACTGAAATTAACGAATATATACATAACCATTTGTTCGAGGTACAACTACTGAACACATTAAAGAGAATTACATCATTTGATCTGATCGCTTCTATCCCAAAAGTACTACCATAGATAATCATCTCGTCATTAAAACTAATCATTCATAACTTAGGCTAATCCTCCAAAAGCGGTGCTTTATGAAACCCTTGTCTGATCGCTCTGGCTCTGCACACTACCATGGATCAAGAAATACGGGCACACACGACATCCCTAACCTGCTCCATCACAGAGGTGATGAGGTCTAAGATAGTTGCAAGTAGAGCTGGATCAATCTGACCCTCAAGATGGCCTCTAGCTGTAACACGGGTGGTAGCCTCAATCCTTTCCATGCTATACGCTAATCCTGCCGGAAGTACTCCGCCCTCAATCCTCGGTGCAGTAAGTCGACCCAACAGATCACTCCTAACATTACGGGCCTCAGACAGGCCACCCAAAGTCATGTAATAATCGGCGATAAGAGAAGCCTGAGTGGTTGCATCTAGCAGTCCATGGGGTGCAGGTGGTGCAGACCCAGGAGATCCAAATGGATAACCTAGCACGGTATCAGGTGACAATGGTGCAGGAGATAAATGTGGCATTTCCTCAGTAGGTACTGGGCTCTGTACAGGGGAGGGAACAGGAATTGGTGGAACCTCATGGATGTCTTCAGGAACCTCGGGAAGAGGGTCTGATACTGGTATAATTGGTGCCGTGGAAGGCCCCACTCCTTTTGCCCTCATTAACCTTTGTGCCCTTGGTAACTCTTCATCCTCTAGTGCCACCCTCGCGGCCATGCTTGCTCTGGTAGTCGCCCTGACTACGGTCATCAATTCCTCAGTGGTCCTCTCTTCATTCTCGTCAGGATCCTCCACGAGATCCTCCTCAGCAACAATCCCTTCTGGGATAACATCGTCAACTGCAACATTCTCAATATGAATCTCATCCGGTCCCTCGTTAGGGTACTCTATCGGATTCACAATTTGATCTCCAACATGTAATAAAATATCCTCATGCTGATGCTCCTGAACCTCAGGGTTCGGTGCCCTGCTGCCCTATACGAGAACGGACTATGTTACTATCATAATATTTATAAAGGTTCCCGTAAGGGTTTTAACTGTCAGTACTACGTTAGGTAGCCCGACTATGAACTTGGCAAAAGTTCTTATTATCTTTGTGAACTTATTATCTTAACGTCACATCATCTCTGAGGTTTATAACGCTTGGCTCTGATACCATTTCTGTAACACCCCCAGATCCGGGGTTGGGAATCCGGGTCGTCACGGTCTTTCTTTCCACAATATCACTTCACTTATTTAATAATAAATAACCTTATGCTATGACCCCACACTAACACACACCACAACCCGTTATAGTCTCAGAGATGAAATTGAAATAAGTACAAGTCCTTGAATCCACAATTTAAAAGTTATTACAACCCAAAATGATTACTTGATAAATTTACAGTAATTGCCATTATCTGCCACAAGTTATAATTATACAATATTTGGTTCCCAAAAGTAGAATGCCTGATCTACCAATAGATCTACCTCTGCAGCTATAGCAGCTACAACATCAACGGGAAGACGCGGGACGATTCCCACGCGCTTGCGCTGGGTCTGCTTGAGTCTGGCCATCTTTCCTAACTGTTGTTGTGTGATGAAGAAATGAAGCAAGAGTGAGCATTATAGCTCGCAAGATAATATATAGTGTAAACAATAATGCAAGTATCTAAATGGATAACTTACTAGAATCCTTTATCAAGTATAAGGTAATTACTTACTGGATATAAGTTTAAAGGAAGATGAATTTACCAATTACTTCACTACACTTATACCATTTTTAGAAATCTACTTGAACTACTACTGTTCAAAGTATAATAAGTTTAAAAAGGTCATCCCATAGGTGAGACCACAAGTTAAAACTTGAATAGATTCAATCTTTGAAATATTTTTAAAGAAAATGAAGTTACGAGATACTTCATTCAATGGAAACACCATTATAACTGTTTGACTTTGTCAAAGCTTCGGCAACCACCCATTCGTAGCCTTTCGATCGAAATGCTCTGGGTAGTGTTGCAGAATTGTCCAACTGGATGATGAACTCATTACGGGAGTTTTGTCGCGCCAGGAAGACCACTTACAATGATCAGTCGTAGTAGTGCAACCCCACCATTTTCTACATGTAGAGGAGAACCTGTCGGATTTACTTGTCAACCGAACACTGGACTCCTAAGGAATGTACCGTCTTGCGGAACTTCCAGGCCATTTGGGCCAATATAATAAGGCTGGGCCGGCGCCACTCGACCACTTACGCCACTCCTAGTTCAGATGAAATCCATGACTCTGAAACGTAAAGCTCGTTCCCACTTTCCCCAAGTAGAAACTTGTTGATACGGCTCCACCAAGAAGTCATATCTAGTTGGAAAGGAAAACTCACCGATATTTCCCAGGCGATGCATGTTAATGGATTAACTTGTTCCAAGAATTTTACTTCCCGAGTATTGGGTAAGTAATCAAAACTCTTTTATCAAAATAGCAACCTGGTTGCGAATATAAAACACACCACAGAGCCGGATCCCTCAGGTTTTGAGCGAATATTTAAATCCCATTTGAAAGGAAGTTCTTAAATATATAAAAAGAATGAGTTTTGGGGTCCACTCTAACTTTTAAAATCATTTTCAAGACTCGCAAACATTTTTAAGAATGTTTGGAGTAATGTTGATTTAATGAAATAAATCAGTCCCAATTTATTAGAAAATATTCGAATATTATTATTTAAATAATATTCTCATAAAGAACAATCTTTATAAAAATAATTGAAGTAGAAGTTTTAAAACTTACTTGCAATGACCAAAGATATACTTATACGAAAGTACTATCTTTATTTGAATAATCAAAAGTAAGTTTGATTATCGACACATTATTCTTTAATAAAATTAAGAATAATAATTAGTAAATAATCGGAGTCATAAGTCCTCGAATGAATATTCAAATAATAATATTCATTAATAAATTAAGCGGAGTCATAAGTCCTCGAATGAATATTTAAAATAATAATATTCATTAATAAATTAAGCGGAGTTGTAACACCCCCAGATCCGGGGTCGGGGATCCGGGTTGTCACGGTCTTTCTTTCCACAATATCACTTCACTTAATTAATAATAAATAACCTTATGCTGTGACCCCACACTAACACACACCACAACCCGTTATAGTCTCAGAGATGAAATTTAAATAAGTACAAGTCTTTGAATCCACAATTTAAAAGTTATTACAACCCAAAATGATTACTTGATAAATTTACAGTTAATTGCCATTATCTGCCACAAGTTATAATTATACATAATTGATTCTCAAAAGTAGATGGTCTGATCTACAATAGATCTACCTCTGCAGCTATAGCAGCTACAACATCAACGGGAAGACGCGGGACGCTTCCCACGCGCTTGCGCTGGGTCTGCTGGAGTCTGGCCATCTTTCCTAACTGTTGTTGTGTGATGAAGAAATAAAGCAAGGGTGAGCAGCAAGCCCACCAAAATAATATGTATAATGATTAATAGTATATGAGCCTTCTCATAGTACTCATGAAAGTCTTGGTCAAAAGAAATGAACCAAGTTGATATCTTAATGCGATGAAGTCGCAAAATATTCAGTATATATATATACATATATACTTTTCAAAATATTGGAAGTCCTCTTCCATGCATAATACACACAGAGTTCCAGTGTATAACTGTATAAAAATATCGTTGCAAGGTGATCTCATATATCTAACCTTGTCTCAACGTTTTTCTGAAAATCTTTGTCATGCATAAGATAATCATTTACTAGATATAAGTTTAAAAGATGAAGTTACAAGATACTCCAATATACTTATATCTTTTCCAAATACTACTTGAACTACCACCGTTCAAGATATAATAGTTTCAAAAGTTCATCACATAGATGAGACTACAAGATAAGACTTGAATAGATTCAATCCTTGAAATATCATTGTAAATAATGAAGTTACGAGATGCTTCATTAAGTCCTGATATATATATCCATATATATATATATCTCATACATTTCCTGAAAATCTCTGTCATGTAAAGTATGAACAGAGTTATAATATCCAATGAATTTTGGAAAGGAAAAGAATTTTGGTATAAACCAGATATCTTGCTGATCAGGCAAAGATACCAATAAGTAACCTTTTCTACTGTAGATGGATGAATTCCTCACCGGTCATCACCCTGGCCGCATTAGGACCTCGCGCTAGACCGTTACCCGGCCACTCACGCGTTGATGGACTGCCACCCAGCCACTTACACTTTGATAGACCGTACCCCGGCCTGTCGCTTATGCCGACTCAATTAGATGGGCTTACTTCCCGAACATTGGGCAAGTAATCAATTCATTTATCAAAATAGCAACCTTGTTGCGAATATAAAATACACCATAGAGCCGGATCCCTCAGGTTTTGAACGAGTATTTAAATCCCCTTTAAAAGGAAGATCTTAAATATAAAAATGAGTTTTGGGATCCGCTCTAACTTTTAAAAATCATTTTGAAGACTCGAAAACATTTTTAAGAATGTTTGGAGTAATGCTGATTTAATAAAATAAATCAGTCCCAATATGAAAGAAATATCTGAATATTATTATTTAAATAATATTCCCATAAAGAATAATTTAAGTAGAAGTTGGAAAACTTATACTTGAATGAATAGCAATTAATCAAAGATATACTTATACGAAAGTAATATCTTTACTTGAATATCAAAAGTAAGTTTGATTATCGAACATTATTCTTTAATAAAATAAAGAATATTAATAAATAGTAAGCGGAGTCATAATACCTCGAATGAATATTATAAACAATATTCATTAAATAAAATAAAGGAGTCATACATCCTCAAATGAATATCCAATTAATAATCATTAATAATATAAACTGAGTCATAAGCCCTCGAATGAATATTCAAAATAATATTCATTAAATAAAATAAAGTTATCGAATAAACCTTATTCGATTAATAGTTTTGAAAACTATAACCATATATTTATATAAATATATATATTATACTCGGGATCCTCGACTCCCGGTTTAGAAAATATTTCCACCTTTTGGGTCCCTATACTAAGGGTATATGCAAGTTACCGCTATCCTCTAGCATAGGTATTATCAACTGAATCAACAATTATATATGGAAAGAATATGAAACAGGCATGCATATATATACCATAGCAGCATGCTTCAATATATTGCAACATTTGCTAATATAAACATCATGCATCTATCGCAAGATAATGCATATACATATATACATCACAACAACAGTATAACGGGTAGAAAACTTGCCTGAGCGACTGGGGGTTACAAATGGCTCGGGACGAGTCTGGTAACCTATAAACAACAAGTAAGTTGGAATTAAACCAAAGTCACTTGTAAATCTATACTTTAACTAACTTAGACTCTAACGCTTGTTTTGCGCTTACTGATTCTCTTAAGTCACTCGAGTACCCTCGGCTCCACCATTTTTAATAATTTAACCTTTACGAGTTTTAAGGCGATTCCTTCGCGAGTGTCTTACCAACTGCCTAACACACTTACCATAAATGTTTCATACATTAATTAACCCTTTTTGGTCTTTAACCTATGTTTCAAAGTAAGGCGAGGGGAAAAGTTTCGTTCGCGAAACGCCGTTACTTGAAACGGTCATTTCTCCTAAATTGTGCATCGGAATCGAACGAACTACATATCAAAACGAAGCTCGTAACATGAGCTATCTAAACATGGCAGTGGTCATAATATAGAAGGGGGTTCTCGGGTCCTAATGTTATGCACAAAAACAGTGCAAAGAAAATCGGACGTTACGACGGCTATGTTTACGCGATTACCAATGTTTAAACTACTCCAATTAACCACCAACCAACTCATAACCATCAATACAACAAAAATTCACCTAAACCATACCACATCAGTCCATAATCTCCAAGGTTTTCGACTCAAACAACCACAATCAAGACCTATGAACTATAATCAAGCTTCAATTACCAAAATACTTCCAAATCAAACCAAACTACTAATAATCACAATCCATGCTTCTCATTTCACAACACCAACCATTAAACTTACTAACAAATAAAGTAAAGGCTAGGGTTTGAAGTTTATACCTTCCTTGGGAGGTGTTAAGTTGCTAGGAAGCCTTAGGGAGCCTCCTACAAGCTTGATCTTTCCAAAGAAATCAAGAACACAAAGTTAGGCTTTGAAGTTTCTAAAAGTCCGATTTAAAGAACTGTAAAAATGAGGGTCTTACCATGATTATTTGGACGAGACTTGTGAACAAGAGTTGTAGGCCATCTCAATACCTTTCCAATGAGCTATAGAACACAATATTTGAGTGAGAAATGAAGGAGATACAGCAGTTTTAGTGTTCTGGTTCTGTTTTGGCCGAGAGCATGAAGAACAATGCCTTGGTTTCTTTTTGATTTTGATGAAAATGATTTTACTTGGCTTGGTTGCTTTGTTTTTGTGTTTGATTTAGTCAATTACATTGTTGCCCTTGAATTTGTGTGGTTCTCATTCAACCACACCTCCTTCCTTCCCATGTCATGCTTGTGTCATCCTCATGATGTCATCCTCCCCTCCTTGTCCTCTTTCTATTGGTTGGATGACATCATCCCCACTAATCCCCTTGATTAACTTCCTAATCGTTTGCCTAATGACCGCTGATCTGTTATACGGTTCGCTTAACTTTCGTTTTCGTTTATCGTTTGAGGGATCATACCCGGGATCTTATTACTTAGGTTCCCTTAACCTTTCTCAATATATTGTATTCCTTTTATGATCCTCTCTTATAATCCTTTAATTTAAATCCTTTTTATCATGTTACCTTATACTCAATTCTTTCCGTATCTATTGGATTTCCGGGAAAAATCAAAGTGTTCGGATTTGGATTCTGACGATCTTTACATACACTTATATCCCATATAAAGTACTAATAAAATCTCAGAATATCCATATCAGAACCCCTACATAGTGTGGCATGAAAAGTTTTCTCATTCAGCAAAAACACTATTCATAAGAGTTTCAAAAATTTCCCAAAAATTGGGGTTATTACAGTCTCCCCTCCTTAAAAGGATTCCGTCCCGAAATCAGATAGAAAATGAATAGGGATACTCTCTTAGCATTGCACTTTCTAACTCTCGAGTAAATTTTCCCATATTGTGGTTCTACCATCAAACTCTTACTAGTTTGATAACCCTTCTCCTAAGCACTCGTTCCCTTTTACTCTATACCCTTCCTGGTTGCTCCATATAGGTTACGTCTGGTTGCATGTCTATGCGCTCATATGCCCCTATTTGTCTGGCATCCGAATTACACTTCCTTAACATTGATACGTGGAACACGTTATGAACTTGCTACAGGTTCGGGGGTAGGGCTAGCTCATATGCTAACTTCCCAAACATCTTAATATATCCAAGGGTCCAACAAATTGTAGACTTAGCTTTCCTTTCTTTCCGAACCTCATCAATCCTTTTCAAGGGTTTCCAAGGGGATACCTATAACATTACTAGGCCCCCTATTTCATACTCTTTGTCCTTTTTGAGTCAAATCAGCATACCTCTTATGTCCATCTTCGGTTACTACCAGCCGTCCTCTGATTAGATCTATCATATCCTTGGTCCTTTAGACCACTGCTGGTCCGAGCATCTTGCGCTCTACAACTTCATCCTAACATAAGGGAGATCGATATTGTCTTCCCTCAAGGATCTCATAAGGCGATATCTCAATACTGACATATGATCTATTGTCGTAAGAAAACTCAATCCGTGTTAATTGATCATTCCAATTTTTTTCAAGTCTATTGCACAGACTCTCATTATAGCTTTTAGCATTAGAGCTTTTGCTTCTCAATACCCATTCTTTTCCAGTTCGTAATCGCTACTACCTTCCGTTCCTAATATTATACTGGTTATACTTTTGCCCGTTAGCGTTCTATAACCTTTTAATAACCACGTCAACCTTAGTATCACGAATGTGTTTCCATTCCGAATACTACCACAACTTTATTACTCCTTTTTCAGCTGTTTCTATTTCCCAAAGTTTGATCAATCATATAGAAGTAAAGGAATTTGTTGAGAGATCACTATGATCATGAACACTTGTTATCTCGCATAGTTAGTACAGAAGGTGGCCAGCCTTTAGTACTTGACAAGCAATTAAACAATAGTTGGTATCCTACTAGGCTTCTATCACACAGATAGACAGTCATTCGGCAATACCTCCCCTTCTGGAAGGGTTGTTCTTCTCAAATTACATGAAATGAAAAGAAGAGAAAAGAACGAACTGAAGAGAATTGTATATATATAAAAAAATATACTGCCACAAAATATATGGCTTGGAACCTACCTCTGAACTATAGAGGTTTGTCATAGGAGAACAAAATATATATGTATTTATATCAACATCAAGTATTATAGCATCCTATTTCACATGCCTAAATATTTCTATTCCGTTCATCATTCTATGGACCCATGCTCTTCCTCGAGCTTATACACAATCACCTTTGAAACTCTCTCGACATCGAAAATCGAATCTGGGATCTCATTCTATACATCATCGCTACTAGAATTCTATGCTTGCACCGCAACCTTCCTCGTATAATAATAGACTCTCTATTGATAAGAAAGAATAATAATTCACTAGGTAGATACTCTACTTAATTAGTCTATCAATGATAACTTATACACTACCACGACCCGATTAGTGGTACTCAATCTCAACACCCATTCCAATACAACTCTCACGGTTGTAATCAGCTCATTACTCGCAGAATCATTGCTGCCTTACTATGGTCCACCACTGACCTACTGTCGTCATTCACTTTTCCATAAAATCTTAATATCTAACCATACGGAGTCCATACATCTCGTATCTAATTCTCCTAAGGAGTTAACATAACCACCGATCACAATTCATGAAGAACACTCCAAACTCTGACGTACTTTCATGACATGAAGTAGATAAAATTGCAGAAGAGTTTCAATCAAAGCAACGATAGCAGGTTAATACCATTCTTAGTCATATGCTTTAAATAGAAGACTTAACTCAAAGTTTCGTTTAGTCCTTTTTGAAACATGGTCCTGGATTATTCTCAAGATAGTACCTCCTAAGATAGATAACCCGTTCCTGGCGATTACACGAATTAAACCTTTACCAACTACTATTACGGTTGGGTATTGCACAGTCATCAGAAGGAATGTCAATCTTCCAAACCATAATTCAACCTTCACATTTTTAACCATCATCACTGTTTTCTTTTGGCACACGCGCCTATAATTATCCACTTACCTTTAAAGTGTCGGCCACCTCTTTGGCCTTTCCTGATAGTAAAATTTCCTTACAGTCAATGTCATTTTAACCACCTCCAAATAAATTTTCTACCTTATTTCCGATCACTGCTTGAGTGAAGATGTTTTCCTTAAAATCAGATGGGAAAGAAAAGAAAAAAAAAATATCACCATTTTTCCATAAGTTATTGCCTCAATCTTTAGAGGCTAATCACTGTCAAGACTGACTCTCAATCATACTTAGAACATTTTTTATCTTAAGTCCTAATTGCCCTGAACAATTTCGACCATTACTGGTTCGATCCATACTTTCTCGTGGTTTAACACGTGCCCCACTTGGCATCATTATAATTATGTCATATTTCCTTTATCAACATTTTTATTCTTGAGAATTTCGAATATTTCCTTTCTCCTTGTAAAACCTCTAAGGTTATCCTTCAATCGTTCCTCATGTATTCCCTATATACAGGGCATATCAAAATACCATTTACTAATACTAGAACCATTGTCTATATACTTCTGAAAAATTTCTCCACTGATCCTTAAAGGTTATTATTACCTTAATCCTTTCCAATTCATACTGTCAAAACTCATACTATCCCTATTAAGGGAAAAATGCCAACCTTTATGCATTCCCCTAGGATTCGTTTTAAGTTACCGATGTTCTATCCTTAATTCCACCTTTAAAAAGGTACAAGCATCCTTCCATGGATAAATAACGTCATATATCCCTGATAAGGGTATCTTATTCAATCATTTCCACCTTGATAGTCTATACCGAATTCACAATAGCATTCTTATTCAAGTTAAGGTCAATCCACATGGCCTCCAAAAGATAAAAATGGTTATCCGCTTTTCTTTCCTGATTTGGTAATGATCACATGGATGATCTGGAAGATATTGGTCGTGTTCAACGTGAACTTCTTCTTAATAAATCCTTATTTACTTTTGTTGTTTATCTCAACAGTCATCTCAATGTTGGGATATCTTTCATACCTGGCGTCTCCCTTCCTGGGTATCAAGCCACCGGTCTTATACTTCACATTCTTGAAGGTCACTTCCTTCATCCAATTTTCTTAATTTCTTACTTTCTTGTCTCCTCAGTCTATCCGCGTCTCATTATTTATCCTTCGAACTATCTCAAGGTTTCTTCGAATCCTCCCAACTTATAGGGGATAATATATATGTATCTCTTATACCTTTAACCATCAATTTAACTCATGGTATATCACCCTCATCCTGACGATTACATACTTTTCTATGTCTATTGCTATGAGTCTTTAGGGTTTCCTCATACCCAACTCCCTTATCATTCCTCAAACTCTATTGCCTTTATATTCCTTTCCACTTCAGTTTCTTTTTATTTTCCTTTCTCTTATCATTATTTCATGGACCAACACAACATAAAAATTGATTTCATACATCCCGTCATTCTGGATTCGTGTCCTCAGAACGAATCTTGATAACTTTTACAACTTAGATTCATAATTCATCATACTCATCTGCCTTTGTTCCATCTCTAAAGCTTTTACACTATCTCCATAACCTTGGGAAGTACTTTCCTAAAACAATTGACTGAACTTAAATCAGTTTATTATAACCTCTGGCTCCGTGCCTTTCTTGGTCTTTCACCAGCGGGTGGCCTCTCTCTTAGGAGGGTAAGTGACAAAAACAGTCCTTTGTGGTTCGTCAATCATTTAGAATCTCAAATGATTCCTCTATTTCCTTTAGCCAGGCTCTTGCCTCGGCTGGGTCAGCTTGTTCCATGGAACTCTGAGAGCTTAGCGACTTAAAGGTCCTGAAAGAATTTCTCACCGTACTGTCTCCTCAGGGTGGTGGTTGGGGATAATTGTCTAAGTTCTCTTTAGACAGGTCCATGAATTGCCGTATAGGGGTACCATCTCGAGTCTCCTTTCCTTACTCGACTTTTTGTTTCCTTAGTATGAAATGTTTCATCCTACTCCCCATAATTAGGGTCATATTTTAATTTAAAATCCTCATTTTCCACTCCATTATGTCATGGGTTCCTTCTATCTTGATGACGACCTCCCTGACTATCACGTTCAGGGTTTGCTCTAAATCTTATTCCTCAAGTTAGCTTTCATCTAAGATCTCATCTTTAAGCTCTTGAACATTTGGAACCCAAATTCTGTAGGAATACCTCATTATTCCCTTCTCATCTTTCTCGGTATTAACCTCTTATCTATTTGTTGGCTCTCTGCCTTCATTCATAACTTTTTCTGGCACAATATGATCTTTTCCAATAATTCGGGCTGTATTGCTATCTCAAACAGCTTTTCGGTACCGGCTCCGGTTACCTTCACTACTATTTCCATTTTCTCAAAATCTCTTATAAACTCTCCAAAAGACATTATCATCTTGAGTCTCTCCTTTTTACTAAGGGCATCAGCCACCATATTGGCTTTCCCCGAATGATAAAGAATCTCCCAATCATAATTCTTGATTAGCTCTAACCGCCTCCTCTGGCGTATGTTGAGCTCTTTCTACGTAAGAATGTACTAGAGCACTTATGGCTTAGGTAATTCTCGCACTTCTCTCCATACAAGTAGTGCCTCCAATCTTTAGGGTAAAACTATTGCCACAAGCCTAAGCTCATGGGCGGGGATATTGAATTTCATATTACCTTAATTGTCTTGACGCAGACGCGATTATCTTGCTGTGCTAAGAAGCACCCTAATTCCTTATGCGAAGCGTCACTTACAAATCACAAAATCTCCTTTTTCCATCCGGCAACGCCAGCATAGGGGCCATCACCAACCTCTGCTTCAGTTCTTGAAAGCTGTTCTCGCATTTCTCTGTCCATTCGAACTTCTCAGTCTTACGAGTAAGCCGCGTTAAAGGGGCTACTATCTTTACAACTTGAACGAACCTCCGGTAGTGACCGGCCAATCCTACCTCTGGTAGTTGCCCTAACCATGGTCATCAATTCCTCAGTGGTCCTTTATTCATTCTTATCAGGATCCTCCATGGGATCCTCCTCAGCAACTATCCCTTCTAGGACAACATCCTCAACCGCTACATCCTCAATATCAACATCATCCGTTCCCGCGTTAGGACGCTCTATCGGATCCATAATCTGATCCCCAATAAATAATAAAACATCATCGCGTTGATGTTCCTCAACTTCAGGGTTCGGAGTCCCGCTACCATATACGATAACGAACTACGCTTCTATCGCTACATTTATAAGGGTTCCCATAAGGGTTTTAACTGTCAGTACTACGTTAGGTAGTCCGACTATGAACTTGGCAAGAGTTCTTATTATCTTAGTGAACTTATTATCTTAACGTCCCATCATCTCTGAGGTTTATAACGCTTAGCTCTGATACCATTTCTGTAACACCCCCATATCCGGGGTCGGGGATCCGGGTCGTCACGGTCTTTCTTTCCACAATATCACTTCACTTAATTAATAATAAATAACCTTATGCTGTGACCCCACACTAACACACACCACAACCCGTTATAGTCTCAGAGATGAAATTTAAATAAGTACAAGTCTTTGAATCCACAATTTAAAAGTTATTACAACCCAAAATGATTACTTGATAAATTTACAGTTAATTGCCATTATCTGCCACAAGTTATAATTATACATAATTGATTCTCAAAAGTAGATGGTCTGATCTACAATAGATCTACCTCTGCAGCTATAGCAGCTACAACATCAACGGGAAGACGCGGGACGCTTCCCACGCGCTTGCGCTGGGTCTGCTGGAGTCTGGCCATCTTTCCTAACTGTTGTTGTGTGATGAAGAAATAAAGCAAGGGTGAGCAGCAAGCCCACCAAAATAATATGTATAATGATAAATAGTATATGAGCCTTCTCATAGTACTCATGAAAGTCTTGGTCAAAAGAAATGAACCAAGTTGATATCTTAATGCGATGAAGTCGCAAAATATTCAGTATATATATATACATATATACTTTTCAAAATATTGGAAGTCCTCTTCCATGCATAATACACACAGAGTTCCAGTGTATAACTGTATAAAAATATCGTTGCAAGGTGATCTCATATATCTAACCTTGTCTCAACGTTTTTCTGAAAATCTTTGTCATGCATAAGATAATCATTTACTAGATATAAGTTTAAAAGATGAAGTTACAAGATACTCCAATATACTTATATCTTTTCCAAATACTACTTGAACTACCACCGTTCAAGATATAATAGTTTCAAAAGTTCATCACATAGATGAGACTACAAGATAAGACTTGAATAGATTCAATCCTTGAAATATCATTGTAAATAATGAAGTTACGAGATGCTTCATTAAGTCCTGATATATATATATCCATATATATATATCTCATACATTTCCTGAAAATCTCTGTCATGTAAAGTATGAACAGAGTTATAATATCCAATGAATTTTGGAAAGGAAAAGAATTTTGGCATAAACCAGATATCTTGCTGATCAGGAAAAGATACCAATAAGTAACCTTTTCTACTGTAGATGGATGAATTCCTCACCGGTCATCACCCTGGCCGCATTAGGACCTCGCGCTAGACCGTTACCCGGCCACTCACGCGTTGATGGACTGCCACCCAGCCACTTACACTTTGATAGACCGTACCCCGGCCTGTCGCTTATGCCGACTCAATTAGATGGGCTTACTTCCCGAACATTGGGCAAGTAATCAATTCATTTATCAAAACAGCAACCTTGTTGCGAATATAAAATACATCATAGAGCCGGATCCCTCAGGTTTTGAACGAGTATTTAAATCCCCTTTAAAAGGAAGATCTTAAATATAAAAATGAGTTTTGGGATCCGCTCTAACTTTTAAAAATCATTTTGAAGACTCGAAAACATTTTTAAGAATGTTTGGAGTAATGCTGATTTAATAAAATAAATCAGTCCCAATATGAAAGAAATATCTGAATATTATTATTTAAATAATATTCCCATAAAGAATAATTTAAGTAGAAGTTGGAAAACTTATACTTGAATGAATAGCAATTAATCAAAGATATACTTATACGAAAGTAATATCTTTACTTGAATATCAAAAGTAAGTTTGATTATCGAACATTATTCTTTAATAAAATAAAGAATATTAATAAATAGTAAGCGGAGTCATAATACCTCGAATGAATATTATAAACAATATTCATTAAATAAAATAAAGGAGTCATACATCCTCAAATGAATATCCAATTAATAATCATTAATAATATAAACTGAGTCATAAGCCCTCGAATGAATATTCAAAATAATATTCATTAAATAAAATAAAGTTATCGAATAAACCTTATTCGATTAATAGTTTTGAAAACTATAACCATATATTTATATAAATATATATATTATACTCGGGATCCTCGACTCCCGGTTTAGAAAATATTTCCACCTTTTGGGTCCCTATACTAAGGGTATATGCAAGTTACCGCTATCCTCTAGCATAGGTATTATCAACTGAATCAACAATTATATATGGAAAGAATATGAAACAGGCATGCATATATATACCATAGCAGCATGCTTCAATATATTGCAACATTTGCTAATATAAACATCATGCATCTATCGCAAGATAATGCATATACATATATACATCACAACAACAGTATAACGGGTAGAAAACTTGCCTGAGCGACTGGGGGTTACGAATGGCTCGGGACGAGTCTGGTAACCTATAAACAACAAGTAAGTTGGAATTAAACCAAAGTCACTTGTAAATATATACTTTAACTAACTTAGACTCTAACGCTTGTTTTGCGCTTACTGATTCTCTTAAGTCACTCGAGTACCCTCGGCTCCACCATTTTTAATAATTTAACCTTTACGAGTTTTAAGGCGATTCCTTCGCGAGTGTCTTACCAACTGCCTAACACACTTACCATAAATGTTTCATACATTAATTAACCCTTTTTGGTCTTTAACCTATGTTTCAAAGTAAGGCGAGGGGAAAAGTTTCGTTCGCGAAACGCCGTTACTTGAAACGGTCATTTCTCCTAAATCGTGCATCGGAATCGAACGAACTACATATAAAAACGAAGCTCGTAACATGAGCTATCTAAACATGGAAGTGGTCATAATCTAGCAGGGGGTTCTCGGGTCCTAATGTTATGCACAAAAACAGTCCAAAGAAAATCGGACGTTACGACGGCTATGTTTACGCGATTACCAATGTTTAAACTACTCCAATTAACCACCAACCAACTCATAACCATCAATACAACAAAACTTCACCTAAACCATACCACATCAGTCCATAATCTCCAAGGTTTTCGACTCAAACAACCACAATCAAGACCTATGAACTATAATCAAGCTTCAATTACCAAAACACTTCCAAATCAAACCAAACTACTAATAATCACAATCCATGCTTCTCATTTCACAACACCAACCATTAAACTTACTAACAAATAAAGTAAAGGCTAGGGTTTGAAGTTTATACCTTCCTTGGGAGGTGTTAAGTTGCTAGGAAGCCTTAGGGAGCCTCCTACAAGCTTGATCTTTCCAAAGAAATCAAGAACACAAAGTTAGGCTTTGAAGTTTCTAAAAGTCCGATTTAAAGAACTGTAAAAATGAGGGTCTTACCATGATTATTTGGACGAGACTTGTGAACAAGAGTTGTAGGCCATCTCAATACCTTTCCAATGAGCTATAGAACACAATATTTGAGTGAGAAATGAAGGAGATACAGCAGTTTTAGTGTTCTGGTTCTGTTTTGGCCGAGAGCATGAAGAACAATGCCTTGGTTTCTTTTTGATTTTGATGAAAATGATTTTACTTGGCTTGGTTACTTTGTTTTTGTGTTTGATTTAGTCAATTACCTTGTTGCCCTTGAATTTGTGTGGTTCTCATTCAACCACACCTCCTTCCTTCCCATGTCATGCTTGTGTCATCCTCATGATGTCATCCTCCCCTCCTTGTCCTCTTTCTATTGGTTGGATGACACCATCCCCACTAATCCCCTTGATTAACTTCCTAATCGTTTGCCTAATGACCGCTGATCTGTTATACGGTTCGCTTAACTTTCGTTTTCGTTTATCGTTTGAGGGATCATACCGGGATCTTATTACTTAGGTTCCCTTAACCTTTCTCAATATATTGTATTCCTTTTATGATCCTCTCTTATAATCCTTTAATTTAAATCCTTTTTATCCTGTTACCTTATACTCAATTCTTTCCGTATCTATTGGATTTCCGGGAAAAATCAAAGTGTTCGGATTTGGATTCTGACGATCTTTACATACACTTATATCCCATATAAAGTACTAATAAAATCTCAGAATATCCATATCAGAAACCCTACATAGTGTGGTATGAAAAGTTTTCTCATTCAGCAAAAACACTATTCATAAGGGTTTCAAAAATTTCCCAAAAACTGGGGTTATTACAGGAGTCATAAGTCCTCGAATGAATATTTAAAATAATATTCATTAATAAATTAAGCGGAGTCATAAGTCCTCGAATGAATATTAAAATAATATTCAATAATAAAATAAACGGGGTCATAAGCCCTCGAATTAATATTCAAAATAATATTCAATAATAAAATAAACGGGGTCATAAGCCCTCGAATGAATATTCAAAATAATATTCAATAATAAAATAAACGGGGTCATAAGCCCTCGAATGAATATTCAAAATAATATTCATTAATAAATTAAAGTTATCGAATAAACCTTATTTGATTCATAGTTTTAAAAACTATTCATATATATATATATATATAAATATATATATATATTATACTCGGAAGCATCGACTCCCGGTTTTAGAAAAATGTTTACCTTTGGGTCCCCTATACTAAGGGTATATGGAAATTACCGCTTATCTCTAGCATAAGTATTATCAACTGAATCAACAGATATATGTATCAAGAATACGAAACATGAATGCATATATACCATATCACATGCTACAATATATCGCAAGAATTTGCTAATTAACCATCATGCATTTATCACAAGATAATGCATATACATATGTATACATCACAACAACAGTATAACGGGTATAAAACTTGCATGAGCGACCGGGGGTTACAAATGGCTTGGGACGAGTCTGGTAACCTATAAACAACATATAAGTTGGAATTAAACCAAAGTCACTTATAAATCTATACTTTAACCAATTTAGACTCTAACACTCGCTTTGCGCTTACTGATTCTCTTAAGTCGCTCGAGTACCCTCGGCTCCACCATTTTTAATAAATTAACCATTAAGAGTTTTAAGGCGATTCTTTCACGAGTGTCTTACCAACTGCCTAATACACTTTACATAAATGTTTCATACTCCAATTAGTCCTTTTAGGTCTTTAACCTAGGTTTCAAAGTAAGGCGAGGGGTAATGATTCGTTCGCGAAACGCCGTTACTTAAAACGGTCGTTTCTCCTAAACCGTACATCGGAATCAAACGAACTACATATCAAAACGAAGCTCGTAACATGAACTATCTAATAATGGCAATGGTCAAAACCTAGCAGTGAGTTCACGGGTCCTAATGTTAAGAACAAAAACAGTCTAAAGTAAATCGGACATTACGACAGCTATGTTTACGCGATTACCCAAATTTAAACCACTCCAAATCAACCCACAATCAACATCCCAATCAAAACTCCATCCATACTTCACCATAACAGCCCTAACAACTCCATATTATCAATTTATACTATTCTCAAACATGAATTTAAACTATACTTTAATTCATTAATCAACAATCCAAGAATTACAACTCCAAGAACTTCACAAAACCAACTAACCTCTACATACACAACAATCAAGCCTCTCATGAATTATAACAACAAAACTAAACCTAATACTCAAGTAAAGTTAGGGTTTGTGTAACACCCCCAGATCCGGGGTCGGGGATCCGGGTCGTCACGGTCTTTCTTTCCACAATATCACTTCACTTAATTAATAATAAATAACCTTATGCTGTGCCCCATACTAACACACACCACAACCCGTTATAGTCTCAGAGATGAAATTTAAATAAGTACAAATCTTTGAATCCACAATTTAAAAGTTATTACAACCCAAAATGATTACTTGATAAATTTACAGTTAATTGCCATTATCTGCCACAAGTTATAATTATACATAATTGATTCTCAAAAGTAGATGGTCTGATCTACAATAGATCTACCTCTGCAGCTATAGCAGCTACAACTTCAACGGGAAGACGCGGGACGCTTCCCACGCGCTTGCGCTGGGTTTGCTGGAGTCTGGCCATCTTTCCTAACTGTTGTTGTGTGATGAAGAAATAAAGCAAGGGTGAGCAGCAAGCCCACCAAAATAATATGTATAATGATTTACAATATATGAGCCTACTCATAATACTCATGAAAGTCTTGGTCAAAAGAAATGAACCAAGTTTGATATCTTAATGCGATGAAGTCGCAAAATATTCAGTATATATACATATATACTTTTCAAAATATTGGAAGTCCTCTTCCATGCATAATATACACAAAGTCCCAGTGTATAATTGTATAAAAAAAAATATCGTTGCAAGGTGATCCCATATATCTAACCTTGTCTCAACGTTTTTCTGAAAATCTTTGTCATTCATAAGACAATTATTAATTAGATATAAGTTTAAAAGATGAGGTTACCAAATACCCCAATATACTTATATCTTTCCCAATACTACTTGAACTACCACCGTTCAAGTTATAATCAGTTTCAAAAGTTCATCACATAGATGAGACTACAAGACAAGATTTGAATAGATTCAATCTTTGAAATATTATTGAATGAAATAAAGTTACGAGATACTTTATTTAGTCCCGATATATATATATCTACATATATATATATCTCTTAAACATTTCCTGGAACCTCTGTTATGTAAAGTATGAACAGAGTTTGAAACATCCAATGAATTTTGGAAAGGAAAAGAATTTTGGCATAAACCAGATATCTTGCTGATCAGGCAAAGATACCAATAAGTAACCTTTTCTACTAGTAGATGGATGAATCCCCCACCGGTCATCACCCTGGCCACATAAGGACCTTGTGCTGGACCGCCACCCGGCCTCTTACGCGTTGATGGACTGCCACCCAGCCACTTACACTTTGATAGACCGTACCCCGGCCTGTCGCTTATGCCGACTCAATTAGATGGGCTTACTTCCCGAACATTGGGCAAGTAATCAATTCATTTATCAAAACAGCAACCTTGTTGCGAATATAAAATACACCATAGAGCCGGATCCCTCAGGTTTTGAGCGAGTATTTAAATCCCCTTAAAAGGAAGATCTTAAATATAAAAATGAGTTTTGGGATCCGCTCTAACTTTTAAAAATTGTTTTGAAGACTCGAAAACACTTTAAAGAGTGTTTGGAGTAAAGCTGATTTAATGAAGTAAATCAGTCCCCAGAATATTTAGAAAATGACTGAATATTATTATTTAGATAATATTCCCATAAAGAATAATTTTTATAAAAATAATTGAAGTAGAAGTATTAAAACTTATACTTGAAACGAGTATTAAATAACCAAAGATATACTTATATGAAAGTACTATCTTTATTTGAATAATCGAAAATAAGT
Source organism: Apium graveolens (assembly GCF_009905375.1). Taxonomy (NCBI): domain Eukaryota; kingdom Viridiplantae; phylum Streptophyta; class Magnoliopsida; order Apiales; family Apiaceae; genus Apium; species Apium graveolens. The sequence continues at coordinate 118,096,653 of NC_133656.1, forward strand.
TTGATCATTGACACCTTATTCTTTAATAAAATAAAGAATATATCTCAGAAAATAATCGGAGTCATAGATCCTCAAATGAATATTCAAATAATATTCATTAAATAATATAAACTGAGTCATAAGCCCTCGAATGAATATTCAAATAATATTCAATAAATAATATGAAAGAGTCATAAACCCTCGAATGAATATTCAAATAATATTCAATAAATAATATGAAAAAGTCATAAGCCCTCGAATGAATATTCAAATAATATTCAGATAATAAAATAAAAGGAGTCATAAGTCCTCGAATGAATATTCAAAATAATATTCAATAATAAAATAAAGGAGTCATAAGTCCTCGGATGAATATTCGAAATAATATTCAATAATAAAATAAAGTTATCGAATAAACCTTATTCGATTAATAGTTTGGAAAACTATAACCATATATATATAAAAATATATATATTATACTCGGGAACATCGACTCCCGGTTTAGAAATATGTTCACCTTTGGGTCCCCTATACTAAGGGTATACGCAACTACTGCTTATCTCTAGCATAGGTATTATGCAACTATAAGCATCGAAATCAACAGATAGATAACCAGATTACGAAACAGACATGCATATATACCATATCAGCATGCTCCAATATATCGCAAAATTTGCTAATAACAATCATGCACTTATCACCAGATAATGCATATACATATATTTACATCACAACAACAGTTATAACGGGTAGAAAACTTGCCTGAGCGACTTGGGGTGATAAAAGGCTCGGGACGAGTCTGGTAACCTATAAACAACAAGTAAGTTGGAATTAAACCAAAATCACTTGTAAATCTATACTTTAACTAACTTAGACTCTAACGCTTGTTTTGCGCTCACTGATTCGCTTAAGTCACTCGGGTACCCTCGGCTCCACCATTTTTAATAATTTAACCTTTACGAGTTTTAAAGCGATTCCTTCGCGAGTGTCTTACCAACTGCCTAACACACTTACCATAAATGTTTCATACATTAATTAACCCTTTTTGGTCTTTAACCTATGTTTCAAAGTAAGGCGAGGGGTAAGGGTTCGTTCGCAAAACGCCGTTACTTGAAACGGTCGTTTCTCCTAAACCGTGCATCGGAATCGAACGAACCACATATCAAAACGAAGCTCGTAACATGAGCTATCTAAAGATGGCAGTGGTAATAATCTAGCAGGGGGTTCTAGGGTCCTAATGTTATGCACAAAAACAGTCTAAAGAAAATCGGACGTTAGGACGGCTATGTTTACGTGATTTCCCAAATTTAAACCATTCAAAACCAACCACAATTCATCCTCAAATCACAACCCAATCAAACCTCCATCTAAAATACATTACAACAGCCCCAAATCAACTCAATATTACCAATTTATTCATCTAAACCAAGTCAAAAAAATGTGACCAAGAACTTCAAATCTAACAAGCATCACTCCTAACTCCAAAATCAACAAAACCACTTACTAAACAAAGCTCTATCATGAGTACACACTCATTACACTAACCCATCATCTAACATTATGAAATCCAAACCAACAAAACTTAATACTAAGGGTTTGAGAAGTTATACCTTCCTTGGAGAGTGGAGAATCAAGAGAATGGCTTGGAATCACCCTTAAAGTCCTTATCCAAGCTTAATCTAAACAAAACTTCAAGAACACAAATTTTAGTTCTTGAAAACACTATTCACCATCTTCTTCCATGATTTATAGAAAATGATTGGCTTGGAATTAGAAGCTTAAACTTATAGGAAGTATGTAACTATCCATGGGGAAGCTTAGATAATTACCTTGCTAAATAGTAAGTGGAGGAGCTTGGACTTTCATTTTTTAAGAAAAGCACCCGAGAGCATGAAGAAGAAGAAGAGAGATTTTTGTGTTTTGTTTGATGAAATGAAATGTTTTGGCTTGGTTGGTTGATTTTTGTGTTTGATTTAGTCAATTACCTTGTTGCCCTTGAATTTGTGTGGTTCTCATTCAACCACCCCTCCTTCCTTCCCATGTGATGCTTGTGTCACCTTGCACATGTCATAATGCTCCCACTTGTCCACACCTTGTGGTTTGATGATGTCACAATCCCTGGCTTCTTGTACAAGCTTGTCTCTTGGTCACTTATTTGTTTTACGGTTCGCTTATCTTTCGTTCTCGTTTATCGTTTGAGGGATCATACCCGGGATCTTATTACTTAGGTTCCCTTAACCTTTCTCACTATATTGTATTCCTTCTATGATCCTCTCTTATAATCCTTTAATTTAAATCCTTTTTATCCTGTTACCTTATACTCAATTCTCTCCGTATCTTGTGGATTTCCGGGAAAAATCAAAGTGTTCGGAATTGGATTCTGACGATCTTTACATACACTTATATACCACATAGAGTACTAATAATATCCCATAAGATCAATAACAGAACCCCTACATAGCGTGGCATGAAAAGTTTTCTCGTTTAGCAAAAACACTATTCATAAGGGTTTCAAAATTTCTCAAAAATTGGGGTTATTACAGTCTCCCCTCCTTAAAAGGATTCCGTCCCGGAATCAGATAGAAAACAAATGGGGATACTTGCTTAGCATTACACTTTCTAACTCTCGAGTCAATTTTCCCACATTGTGGTTCTACCACCAAACTCTGCCTAGTTTGATAATCCTTCTCCTAAGCACTTGTTCCTTTTCACTCTATAACCCTTCCTGGTTGCTCCATATAGGTTACGTCGGGTTGCCTATCTATGCGCTCATATGCCTCTATTTATCTGGCATCTGAATTACACTTCCTTAACATTGATACGTGAAACACGTTACGACCTGCTACATGTTCGGGGTTAGGGCTAGCTCATATACTAACATCCCAAACGTCTTAATATATCCAAGGGTCCAACAAATTGTAGACTTAGCTTTCCTTTCTTTCCGAACCTCATCAATCCTTTCCAAGGGATACCTATATCATTACTAGGTCCCCTATTTCATACTCTTTATCCTTTCGTGTCAAATCAACATACTTATCATGTCCATCTTGGGCTACTACCAGCCGTCCTCTGATTAGATCTATCATATCCTTGGTCCTTTGGACTACTGCGGGTCCGAGCATCTTGCGCTCTACAACTTCATCCTAACATAAGGGAGATCGACATTGTCTTCCCTCAAGGATCTCATAAGGCGACATCTCGATAATGACATATGATCTATTGTCGTAAGAAAACTCAATCCGTGTTAAGTGATCATTCCAATTTCTTTCAATTCTATTGCACAGACTCTCATTATAGCTTTTAGCATTAGAGCTTTTGCTTCTCAATACCCATTCTTTTCCAGTTCGTAATCGCTATTACCTTCCGTTCCTAATATTATACTAGTTATACTTTTGCTCGCTAGCGTTCTATAACCTTTTAATAACCACGTCAACCTTAGTATCACGAATGTGTTTCCATTCCGCATACTACCACCACTTTATTACTCCTTTTTCAATTGTTTCTATTTTCCAAAATTTGATCAATCAAATAGAAGTAAAGGAATTTGTTGAGAGATCACTATGATCATGAACACTTGTTATATCGCATAGTTAGTACAGAAGGTGGCCAGCCTTTAGTACTTGACAAGCAATTAAACAATAGCTGGTATCCTACTCGGCTTCTATCACACAGATAGATAGTCATTCGGTAATACCTCCCCTTCTGGAAGGGTTGTTCTTCTCAGCTTACATGAAATGAAAAGAAGAGAAAAGAACGAACTGAAGAGAATTGTATATTCATAATAAAAAAAAAAATTTATTGCCATAAAATATCTGGCTTGGAATCTACCTCTGAACTATAGAGGTTTGTCATAGGAGAACAAATCATATACGTATATAAATCAACATTAAGCATTATAGCCTCGTATTTCCCATGCCTAAATATTTTCGCTATCCCGTCCATCATTCTATGGACCCACGCTCTTCCTCGAGCTTATACATAATCACCTTTGAAACTCCCTCGACATCGAAAATCGAATCTGGGATCTCATTCTATACATCATCGTTACTAGAATTCTATGCTTGCACCGCAACCTTCCTTGTATAATAATACGACTCTCTATTGATATGAAAGAATAATTATTCACTAGGTAGATACTTTACTTAATTAGTCTATCAATGATAACTTATACACTACCACGACCCGATTAGTGGTACTCAATCTCAACACCCATTCCAATACAACTCTCACGGTTGTAATCAGCTCAATACTCGCAGAATCATTGCTGCCTTACTATGGTCCACCACTGACCTACTGTCGTCATTCATTTTTCCATAAAATCTTAATATCTAACCATACGGAGTCTATACATGTCGTATCAAATTCTCCTAAGGAGTTAACATAACCACCAATCACAATTCATGAAGAACACTCCAAACTCTGACGTACTTTCATGACATGAAGCAGATAAAATTGCAGAAGAGTTTCAATCAAAGCAACGATAGCAGGTTAATACCATTTTTAATCATATGCCTTAAATAGAAGACTTAACTCAAAGGTTCGTCTAGTCCTTTTGGAAACATGGTCCTGGCTTATCCCAAGATAGGACCTCCTAAGATAGATAGCCCGTTCATGGCGATTACACGAATTAAACTTTTACCAACTACTATTACGGTTGGATATTGCACAGTCATCAGAAGGAATGTCAATCTTCCAAACCATAATTCAACCTTCACATTTTTAACCATCATCACTGTATTCTTTTGGCACACGCGCCTATAATTATCCACTTACCTTTAAAGTGTCGGCCACCTCTTTGGCCTTTCCTGATAGTACAATTTCCTTATAGTCAATGTCATTTTAACCACCTCCAAATAATTTTCTACGTCATTTCAATCACAGCTTATGTGAAGATGTTTTCCTTAATATCTGATGAGTAAAAAAAAATCACCATTTTTCCATAAGTTATTGCCTCAGTCTTTAGAGGCTAATCACTGTCAAGACTGACTCTCAATCATACTTAGAACATTTTTATTTTTTTTTTCTTAAGTCCTAATTGCCCTGAACAATTTCGACCATTACTGGTTCGATCCATACTTTCTCGTGGTTTAACACGTGCCCCACTTGGCATCATTATAATTACGTCATATTTCCTTTATCCACATTTCTATTCTTGAGAATTTTGAATATTACCTTTTTCCTTATAAAACCTCTAAGGTTATCCTTCAATCGTTCCTCCTGTATTCCCTAGATACAGGGCATATAACAATACCATTTACTAATAGTAGAACCATTGTCTATATACTTCTGCAAAATTTCTCCACTGATTCTTAAAGGTTGTTACCTTAACCCTTTCCCAATCATACTGTCAAAACTCATACTGTCCCTATTAAGGGTGACATGCCAACCTTTATGCAGTCCCCTAGGATTCATTTTAAGTTACCAATGTTCTATCCTTAATTCCACCTTTAAAAGGTACCTGCATCCTTCCACGAATAAATCAAGTCATATTTCCTTGATAGATTATCATATTCATCATTCCCACCTCGATAGTCTATACCTAACTTCATAATAGCATCCTTATTCAAATTGAGGTCAATCCATATGGCCTCCAAAAGATAACAACGGTTATCCGCTTGTCTTGCCTAATTTGGTAACGATAACAAGGATGTTCTGGAAGATATTGGTCGTGTTCAACGTGAACTTCTTCTTAATAATTCCTTATTTACTTTTGTTGTTTATCTCAACAGTCACCTCAATGTTGGGATATCTTTCATACCTGGCGTCTCCCTTTCTGGGTATCAAGCCACCGGTCTTACATTTCCCATTCTTGAAGGTCACTTCCTTCATCCAATTTTCTTAATTTCTTACTTTCTTGTCTCCTCAGTCTATCCACGTCTCATTATTTATCCTTCGAATTACCTCAAGGTTTCCTCGAATCCTCCCAACTTAAAGGGGATAAAATATACATAACTCTTATGCCTTCAACCATCAATTTTAACTCATGGTGAATCACCCTCATCCTGACGATTACATACTCTTCTATTTCTATTTCTACGAGTCTTTAGGGTTTCCTCATACCCAACTCCCTTATCATTCCTCAAACTCTCTTGCCTTTATATTCCTTTCTCTTATCATTATTTCATGAACCAACACAACATAAGCATTGATTTCAAACATCCCGTCATTCTGGATTCGTGTCTTCAGAACGAATCTTGATAACTTTTACAACTTAGATTCATAGTTCATCATACTCGTTTGCCTTTGTTCTGGCTCTAAAGCTTTTACACTATTCCATAACCTTGGGAATTACTTTCCCGAAAACAATTGGCTGAACTTTAATCAGTTTATTATAATCTCTTGCTCCATGCCTTCCTTGGCCTTTCACCAGCGGGTGGTCTCTCTCTTGGGAGGGTAAGTGACAAAAACAGTCTTTTGTGATTCGTCAATCATTTAGAATCTCAAATAATTCCTATATTTCCTTTAGCCAGGCTCTTGCCTCGGCTGGGTCAGCTTGTTCCATGGAACTCTGAGAGCTTAGCGACTTAAAGGTCCTGAAAGAATTTCTCACCGCACTGTCTCCTCAGGGTGGTGGTTGGGGATAATAGTCTAAGTTCTTTTTAGACAGGTCCATTAATTGCCGTATAGGAGTACCGTCTCGGGTCTCCTTTCCTTACTCGACTTTCTGTTTCCTTAGTATGAAATGTTTCATCCTACTCCCCATAATTGGGGTCATCTTTTAATTTAAAATCCTCATTTTCCACTCCATTATGTCATGGGTTCCTTCTATCTAGATGGCGACCTCCCTGACTATCACGTTCAGGGTTTGCTCTAAATCTTATTCCTCAAACTATGGCTCTCATCTAAGTTCTCATCCTTACGCTTTTGAACTTTCGGAACCCAAATTCTATAGGAATACCTCATTATTCCCTTATCATCTTTCTCGATATTAATCTTTTATCTAATTGTTGGCTCTCTGCCTTCATTCATAACTTTTTCTGGCACAATATGATCTTTTCCAATAATTCGGGCTGTATTGCAATCTCAAACAGCTTTTCGGTACCGGCTCCGGTTACCTTCACTTCTATTTCCATTTTCTCAAAATCTCTTATAAACTCTCCAAAAGACATTATCATCTTGAGTCTCTCCTTTTTACTAAGGGCATCAGCCACCATATTGGCTTTCCCCGAATGATAAAGAATCTCCCAATCATTATTCTTGATTAGCTCTAACTGTCTCCTCTGGCATATGTTGAGCTCTTTCTACGTAAAAAGGTACTAGAGCTCCTATGGTTTGTGTAAATCTTGCACTTCTCTCCATACAAGTAGTGCCTCCAATCTTTAGGGTAAAACTATTGCCACGAGCCTAAGCTCATGGGCGGGGATATCGAATTTCATATTACCTTAATTGTCTTGACATGTACGCGATTACCTTACCGTGCTGCATAAGCACGCACCCTAAGCCCTTGTGCGAAACGTCACTACACTTCACAAAATCTCCTTTTCCATCCGGCAATGCCAGCATAAGGGCCATCACCAACCTCTACTTCAGTTCTTGAAAGCTGTTCTCGCATTTCTCTGTCCATTCGAACTTCTCAGTCTTATGAGTAAGCCGCGTTAAAGGGGCTACTATCTTTACAACTTGAACGAACCTCCGGTAGTGACCGGCCAATCCTACCTCTGGTAGTCGACCAAACCATGGTCATCAATTCATCAGTGGTCCTTTATCCAATCCTGTCAGGATCCTCCATGGGATCCTCCTCAACAACTATCCCTTCTAGGACAACATCCTCAACCGCTAAATCCTCAATATCAACATCATCCGGTCCTGCATTAGGACACTCTATCGGATCCACAATCCGATCTCCAATTAGTAATAAAATATCATCGCGATGTTGCTCCTCAACCTCAGGGTTCGGAGTCCCGCTACCATATACGATAATGAACTACGCTCCTATCACGATATTTATAAGGGTTCCCATAAGGGTTTTAATTGTCAGTGCTATGTTAGGTAGCCCGACTATGAACTTGGCAAGAGTTCTTATTATCTTAGTTAACTTATTATCTTAACGTCCCATCATCTCTGAGGTTTATAACGCTTAGCTCTGATACCATTTCTGTAACACCCCCAGATCCGGGGTCGGGGATCCAGGTCGTCACGGTCTTTCTTTCCACAATATCACTTCACTTAATTAATAATAAATAACCTTATGCTGTGACCCCACACTAACACACACCACAACCCGTTATAGTCTCAGAGATGAAATTTAAATAAGTACAAATCTTTGAATCCACAATTTAAAAGTTATTACAACCCAAAATGATTACTTGATAAATTTACAGTTAATTGCCATTATCTGCCACAAGTTATAATTATACATAATTGATTCTCAAAAGTAGATGGTCTGATCTACAATAGATCTACCTCTGCAGCTATAGCAGCTACAACATCAACGGGAAGACGCGGGACGCTTCCCACGCGCTTGCGCTGGGTCTGCTGGAGTCTGGCCATCTTTTCTAACTGTTGTTGTGTGATGAAGAAATAAAGCAAGGATGAGCAGCAAGCCCACCAAAATAATATATATAATGATTTACAATATATGAGCCTACTCATAATACTCATGAAAGTCTTGGTCAAAAGAAATGAACCAAGTTTGATATCTTAATGCGATGAAGTCGCAAAATATTCAGTATATATACATATATACTTTTCAAAATATTGGAAGTCCTCTTCCATGCATAATATACACAAAGTCCCAGTGTATAATTGTATAAAAAAAATATCGTTGCAAGGTGATCCCATATATCTAACCTTGTCTCAACATTTTTCTGAAAATCTTTGTCATTCATAAGACAATTATTAATTAGATATAAGTTTAAAAGATGAGGTTACCAAATACCCCAATATACTTATATCTTTCCCAATACTACTTGAACTACCACCGTTCAAGTTATAATCAGTTTCAAAAGTTCATCACATAGATGAGACTACAAGACAAGATTTGAATAGATTCAATCTTTGAAATATTATTGAATGAAATAAAGTTACGAGATACTTTATTTAGTCCCGATATATATATCCACATATATATATCTCTTAAACATTTCCTGGAACCTCTGTTATGTAAAGTATGAACAGAGTTTGAAACATCCAATGAATTTTGGAAAGGAAAAGAATTTTGGCATAAACCAGATATCTTGCTGATCAGGCAAAGATACCAATAAGTAACCTTTTCTACTAGTAGATGGATGAATCCCCCACCGGTCATCACCCTGGCCACATAAGGACCTTGTGCTGGACCGCCACCCGGCCTCTTACGCGTTGATGGACTGCCACCCAGCCACTTACACTTTGATAGACCGTACCCCGGCCTGTCGCTTATGCCGACTCAATTAGATGGGCTTACTTCCCGAACATTGGGCAAGTAATCAATTCATTTATCAAAACAGCAACCTTGTTGCGAATATAAAATACACCATAGAGCCGGATCCCTCAGGTTTTGAGCGAGTATTTAAATCCCCTTAAAAGGAAGATCTTAAATATAAAAATGAGTTTTGGGATCCGCTCTAACTTTTAAAAATTGTTTTGAAGACTCGAAAACACTTTAAAGAGTGTTTGGAGTAAAGCTGATTTAATGAAGTAAATCAGTCCCCAGAATATTTAGAAAATGACTGAATATTATTATTTAGATAATATTCCCATAAAGAATAATTTTTATAAAAATAATTGAAGTAGAAGTATTAAAACTTATACTTGAAACGAGTATTAAATAACCAAAGATATACTTATATGAAAGTACTATCTTTATTTGAATAATCGAAAATAAGTTTGATCATTGACACCTTATTCTTTAATAAAATAAAGAATATATCTCAGAAAATAATCGGAGTCATAGATCCTCAAATGAATATTCAAATAATATTCATTAAATAATATAAACTGAGTCATAAGCCCTCGAATGAATATTCAAATAATATTCAATAAATAATATGAAAGAGTCATAAACCCTCGAATGAATATTCAAATAATATTCAATAAATAATATGAAAAAGTCATAAGCCCTCGAATGAATATTCAAATAATATTCAGATAATAAAATAAAAGGAGTCATAAGTCCTCGAATGAATATTCAAAATAATATTCAATAATAAAATAAAGGAGTCATAAGTCCTCGGATGAATATTCGAAATAATATTCAATAATAAAATAAAGTTATCGAATAAACCTTATTCGATTAATAGTTTGGAAAACTATAACCATATATATATAAAAATATATATATTATACTCGGGAACATCGACTCCCGGTTTAGAAATATGTTCACCTTTGGGTCCCCTATACTAAGGGTATACGCAACTACTGCTTATCTCTAGCATAGGTATTATGAAACTATAAGCATCGAAATCAACAGATAGATAACCAGATTACGAAACAGACATGCATATATACCATATCAGTATGCTCCAATATATCGCAAAATTTGCTAATAACAATCATGCACTTATCACCAGATAATGCATATACATATATTTACATCACAACAACAGTTATAACGGGTAGAAAACTTGCCTGAGCGACTTGGGATGATAAAAGGCTCGGGACGAGTCTGGTAACCTATAAACAACAAGTAAGTTGGAATTAAACCAAAATCACTTGTAAATCTATACTTTAACTAACTTAGACTCTAACGCTTGTTTTGCGCTCACTGATTCGCTTAAGTCACTCGGGTACCCTCTGCTCCACCATTTTTAATAATTTAACCTTTACGAGTTTTAAAGAGATTCCTTCGCGAGTGTCTTACCAACTGCCTAACACACTTACCATAAATGTTTCATACATTAATTAACCCTTTTTGGTCTTTAACCTATATTTCAAAGTAAGGCGAGGGGTAAGGGTTCGTTCGCAAAACGCCGTTACTTGAAATAGTCGTTTCTCCTAAACCGTGCATCGGAATCGAACGAACCACATATCAAAACGAAGCTCGTAACATGAGCTATCTAAACATGGCAGTGGTAATAATCTAGCAGGGGGTTCTCGGGTCCTAATGTTATGCACAAAAACAGTCTAAAGAAAATCGGACGTTACGACGGCTATGTTTACGTGATTTCCCAAATTTAAACCATTCAAAACCAACCACAATTCATCCTCAAATCACAACCCAATCAAACCTCCATCTAAACTACATGACAACAGCCCCAAATCAACTCAATATTACCAATTTATTCATCTAAACCAAGTCAAAAAAATGTGACCAAGAACTTCAAATCTAACAAGCATCACTCCTAACTCCAAAATCAACAAAACCACTTACTAAACAAAGCTCTATCATGAGTACACACTCATTACACTAACCCATCATCTAACATTATGAAATCCAAACCAACAAAACTTAATACTAAGGGTTTGAGAAGTTATACCTTCCTTGGAGAGTGGAGAATCAAGAGAATGGCTTGGAATCACCCTTAAAGTCCTTATCCAAGCTTAATCTAAACAAAACTTCAAGAACACAAATTTTAGTTCTTGAAAACACTATTCACCATCTTCTTCCATGATTTATAGAAAATGATTGGCTTGGAATTAGAAGCTTAAACTTATAGGAAGTATGTAACTATCCATGGGGAAGCTTAGATAATTACCTTGCTAAATAGTAAGTGGAGGAGCTTGGACTTTCATTTTTTAAGAAAAGCACCCGAGAGCATGAAGAAGAAGAAGAGAGATTTTTGTGTTTTGTTTGATGAAATGAAATGTTTTGGCTTGGTTGGTTGATTTTTGTGTTTGATTTAGTCAATTACCTTGTTGCCCTTGAATTTGTGTGGTTCTCATTCAACCACCCCTCCTTCCTTCCCATGTGATGCTTGTGTCACCTTGCACATGTCATAATGCTCCCACTTGTCCACACCTTGTGGTTTGATGATGTCACAATCCCTGGCTTCTTGTACAAGCTTGTCTCTTGGTCACTTATTTGTTTTACGGTTCGCTTATCTTTCGTTCTCGTTTATCGTTTGAGGGATCATACCCGGGATCTTATTACTTAGGTTCCCTTAACCTTTCTCACTATATTGTATTCCTTCTATGATCCTCTCTTATAATTCTTTAATTTAAATCCTTTTTATCATGTTACCTTATACTCAATTCTCTCCGTATCTTGTGGATTTCCGGGAAAAATCAAAGTGTTCGGAATTGGATTCTGACGATCTTTACATACACTTATATACCACATAAAGTACTAATAATATCCCATAAGATCAATAACAGAACCCCTACATAGCGTGGCATGAAAAGTTTTCTCGTTCAGCAAAAACACTATTCATAAGGGTTTCAAAATTTCTCAAAAATTGGGGTTATTACAGTTTGGAGGGGTTATTCCTTCCTTGGAGAGTGGAGAATCAAGTAATTAGCTTGGAATCACCCTTAAAAGTCCTTATCCAAGCTTAATCTAAACAAAACTCAAGAACAAAAATTTTAGTTCTTAAAAAACACTATTCACCATCTTCTTCCATGATTTTTAGGAAGAGATTGTGAATGATTTAGGAGCGTAAACTTATAGAATAGCTATATCTATGCATAAGGAGTCTTAGATAATTACCTTGCTAATTAACAAAGCTTGGAACTAGGATTTTGAATTTCTTGCTTTGAAGAAGAAGAAAAAGCCGAGAGCTTTTGGATGAAGAAGGTGAGATAGCTTTTTGTTTTTGGTGAAAATGAAATGTTTTGGCTTGGTTGGTTGTTTTTGATTTGTTTTGTTTTGTTTTATTACCTTTTTACCATGGTAACTTTTGTGTGGTTCTAAATCAACCAACAACACACTTTGCTTGGTCATGCTTATGTCACCATGTGATGTCACCCTCCCACCTTTGTCCTCTTCTTATTGGTTTGATGACATCATCCCCACTAACCTCTTTGATTAGCTTCTAATTACTTGGCTAATGACCGCTGATCTGTTATACTGTTCGCTTAACTTTCGTTTTCTTTTATCGTTTGAGGGATCATACCCGGGATCTTATTACTTATGTTTCCTTAACCTTTCTTAATACATTATATTCCTTTTATGATCCTCTCTTATAATCCTTGAATTTAAATCCTTTTTATTCTATTACATTCTATTACCTTATACTCAATTCTTTCTGTATCTGGTAGATTTCTGGGAAAATCAAAGTGTTCGGATTTGGATTCTGACGATCTTTACATACACTTATATACCACATAGAGTACTAATAATATCCCAGAAGATCAATAAAAGAACCTCTACATAGTGTGGCATGAAAAGTTTTCTTATTCAGCATAATCAGCAAAACACTATTCATAAGGGTTTCAAAAATTCCAAAAAATGGGGTTATTACACAGGTTCTTTTCAAAATCTGTTTAGTTTTTGTTCTCATGCATCAGACTTTATGATCAGTGTTTACAGATTGTCTTATCTCCATGTAATCGGTGCTTAAATTTTAATATATTAAATACTGATTGTTATTCAATGTGATTCTATATACTCTGATAGTGTTTTCCAATTAGGATTATTTGTTAGATGCTGACTTAGTAGTCTTTAACAAACTGTGTATCCCATGTTTGAATTAGTCATTTATGTGGAAATCTATAACACAAGCAAACTCTGATTTTGATCTTAGTCTAATTTACTTTGTGTATCATATTACTAAGTCACAAACTAGATTATTGCTTCTTATCTGTCAAATTCTAATGTCATTAAATCTTAAGGATGAACTATATGATTGATAAGCCTCACTTATCTGAAGGAAACAAAAGAAAAGAAAAATTGAAGTCAGGTACTCCTTTGAGATCTAGAGTAAATATGTGAAAGGGAAGACCCAAGTGCATTGCTGGTATTAAGTTATATGCATTAGAATAACAAATTAATTTTTCTTGGCGACTTTTCACATTCTCTGATTACTGGAGAAATACTCTGATAATAACATAAATTCTGATAGCAGTTGTGACTCATTTACACTGAGAAGCCACTGTAAAAAGAATGTCAAAAGATGCATAAAATGAGCACAAACAGTTGAGGTGGACTCTTGCATAAATTTGTTCTATAGTAGACTTCAAATTAAAGACAGATTTGAAGCATTTTTCTTAGTTATGCCTTATTTCTAAGATATCTGAAGTCTATCATACTTTAACCTTTATCTGATCATTTGCAAATGCACACACTCTCACTCCATATGAATAATGAAAATTACTGTGGTGATTAAGTTGTTTCTGACAAACAGTTAAGTATTATTTGCATAAATTCTGAGGATAAGTTCTGATGATTAAACTCTGAAGAAACCAGTCAATTTGTTAGTCCTTTAACAATATAGCAAGAATTACAGAAGGGGGGTTGAATGGAATTCTTGAACCTTTTTCTTGAAATAAAAATGTTCAACTCGATTATAGATATATTTGTTTTGATTAGCACAATGCGGAATGTAAACTTGAATGAATCAAAACATAAGTAATTAAAAACAAGAGTCTTTAAAAACTTTCTGGTGGATTTAAACAATTCCACCAGAGATATATATAATATATCGAGAGGACTCTGTGTGCAGAAATGCTCACAGCTGCTTACAAAATAGAACTGCTGAGAATACAGGAAATGCTAAAGATTATGCTTACAAAGATTTCTCTGTTTTTTTGTTTCTCAGCTATCTCAGTTATCTTTCTATTTGCTACTCTCTTGGCTTATATATTACCAAGATTACAAAGTCAAAAAGACTGAACAAATATAAAATCTAACAGTCTTGATCTTTGCTGCTTTTCGTCCTCTATTACCCAGTCAATGGGCTTCCACAGTGTGTTTGTATCCAACTCGACGGCTGTGTGTCAGCTTTCACTATTCAACTGATGTTTGAATTCTTGATATGATCATCCGTCGACTTTCAGATCATCCGTTGATGACTTAATTGATCATCCGTCGACTGCTAAGTTAAACATTCGTTGATAGTCATTTGATCATCCGTCGAAGGCTTTGTTAATCATCCGTCGGTAGCTATTTTGGCACTTGACTTCATTTCACTTATACAGAATTACAAGATATTGCTTATGTACAATTAATCAACCTATTCTGCATATCTAGTTAAAGTCAAACTTATATGCTACTACAGATTCTATACAAAGGTGCATACATCACTATGCTACAATCTTATTATTACATAAGCTACTCACTCGATGGATAATAAGTTAATTATCCGTCGGGACTATAATGAGTTATCCGTCAGGACTATAATTCTTATCCGTCGAGTGCTACATTATTTCACTAAGTAAAATCTACTTAGATATTTTGTTTAGGTGATCATCAAGTACACAACATATTCACAACAATCTCCCCCAATTTATGTCTACTGGAATTGTAGTCATAAATTAAGAGATACTTGATGATAACAAAACATCCTAAACATATTTCTTTAAAGATAAGTAGATAAAACTGAAAGTGCTTCAATTAAACAAAATGTACAAGGTTTGGCTCACAATCAGTTCAAGATGCTCCTCTAGCCTGAGCAGATTTTTCTAGTTTCTTGAAGGTCTGGATCTTCTTCCAAGCTTTCTGTTGTTTTCTTCAATTTGATTCTGGAGCTGCCTGTGGGATTCTAGTTCATCAGATTCTGAGAGATCTAGCATTTCTTGCATCTCCAAGAGAGTCTCATTGCTAGAGATACTCAATTGGTCTTCTAGTCTGAAGAATCTTCTCACACCTTTGTCATCCATGAATTCCATCAGCCAGTAGGGCCTTAGTTGCACTCTTCTCCCTGTGTATGGGATGATAAGAGTCTTGGGGATTGCATCTTTGGCTCTAACACTCCTTAGCTCTTCAATCTTCTTCAATACTAGTTTTCTTGCAGTTACATTGAGCCCAAAGTTTTTCTTGAAGGATGAATAGACTTTGATCAACATAGCTTGGCTTTCTTGAAGTATTATGTGAAGAGGCCACTGAATCTCCCTTCCTCCTTTGTACTTGAACACCAACCTTTCAGGTAGGTTTCTGTATGCATCAATTGCCCTTACTTCATCCAGCTCCTCCAGATAAAGGTTTAGATCTGAGAATTCTTTGATGTCACACAAGTTCAAGTAGTCTCTCCTGTTGACCTTAGGTTGAGTTTTAACTACTAACTTGGATTTGAGAGGTGACAGCTTCACTTTCTTGACTGCCCTTGATTTTTTCCTTTTTGGCTTAGTAAGGATTGGCAAGTTGAAGTCAGGAATTGGTAATTTATCCCACTCTATTGGCTCATCCTTTGGCACAATAGGCTCTCCATGTATGTTCCTGTAGGGGTCCACCACCCTTATGTCTTCAAATACCACAGAGGGCTTTGATGCTTGAGTTTTAGCTTGAGTGGATTCCTTAGGAAATTGATCTTCCAATTCCTTGTCAACAACATCCAGTTTCCTTTTTGTTCTTTTAGCCAGTTCTTTCTTTCTTGGGGATTTCTTCTGTTCTTCAATCTTCTTCTTTGATTCAGCAGCTTGAAATGGTTGAGAGGGAATTTGTTGAGAAGAATTCACAGCCTGTAGCTTGGCCAAGATAGCAAACTGTTCTTTCTTTTGTTTAGACTTCTTTACATCTAGAGCAGCTTGCCTCTTTTCCTGCTTCAATCTGGCTTTTTCTTCTTTCTTTGCTTGAGCAAATTGTGGATGTCCAGCTACCACACAAATTTCCTTTCCATTTCTGAATATCTTTACAATTCTCTTTCTTGAGGCTGAATCAGCTGGATCTTTGTAGAAGACAATAGATCTTGACAGAAGCTTCTTTTCATCAGGCTTGGGTGTCTCATACACAGTATCCATAGGGTTCTTCAAAGATGACTTTGGATAGTTTGCCCTTGGTTTAAGAATTATCTCAGCCTTTGTAGTCTTGATGCAGGAAGATTGTCCTTTCTCTAGATAGATCATGCTCATCTCATTCACATTGATTGACTTGACATGAGAGTGATGGATGGCTGACTGAACTGGTTTTTTGACTAATTCAAACTTTTTCTGTATTTCCTCATCAATCTCTTTCCAGTTGATCAAAGTCAACTTTCCTTTATCAGCATCTTTCAAATTTTCTGCTGCTGCATTGATTAGATCTATACCATCTGCAACTGGTGGCTTGGAGATATTAATTGAAGGTACAATTACTTTGCTGATTTGAACTTGTAGTGTCTCCCCCTTAGTTGGTCCTTTCTCCCCCTTACTTGATTCTCTCTCCCCCTTTTTGTTATCATCAAGTGGAGGAGTTAGGCCTTGTGCTTTAGCCAGTTACATAAGAAGATTTGTCTGAGTCTGTTTATTTTGAAGAAGTAGAGCCACTGAATTCTCAATAACTTGAACTCTGTTCTCCAGCTTGGCTATCTTCTTGTCATAATCTGATTCTCTCTTTAATCTCAGTAATAGATCTTGCATGGTACCATATGGCATTATTGAAGCCAGCTTCTCAGAATTGTATATTTTCAAGTCAACTATTTCTCTTTTGAGTTCATCCACATCCATATTCTGTCTTAAGTGTTGGATCTTCATGAGATGTAAAGAGTCTAGGTGAGCTTGAAGAACAGCCTTGGTACCAGCATCTGAAGTTTCCTGAAGAGCCTGTTGAATAGCTATTAATTGTTTGACCAAGAATACCTCAAATTGTCCTGGTGTAGATTCCTTTGCCCAAGCCCATTCAGGTAAACTTAAAGCTGAACTTGGGCCTTCAGCTCCCCCTAAGTTCATGCTTCCATCCAAAGAACCAGTCATCATCATCAAAATTTACTCCAAATTCTTCATATGGCTCTCCAGCTTGAGAAGGCATCCTGTTAACAGCAGCTTTATCTCTTTGAAGAGATTCTGTAGTGTGCACTAAATTCAAAGTCTGCTATGCCTCCACATTGCCCTGAGTAGCCAACAATTGATAGGCTGAAACAGGGTGAGTAAAAGTGTCAGCATCCAAGGAAATGTTATCAATTACAGCTTTGTAATGTTGCTGAAATTGTCTTTCCTTTTCAGCATCATCCACAATCATTGACTCACTAGCAATGGCTGGATCCATCCTTATTTCTCCTGTACCTGCCTTTCTCTCATATTCTCTCTTTTGTTGCATCAGGGTCTCACCCTGGCTCCCCACCCTCACACCCTCACCTTCACCTACTAAGGTGGGACTCCTCTCACTCACTTTTGCCAATCCTGAAGAAGTGGATTGCTGAGATTCACTCTTTTCCTCTCCTTTTACCTGGGAGCAACCCAGCCTCTCACTCAATGCACTCTCCTCTCTCAGTCCTAAGAGTGATTGTATTACCACTAAATCGTCTGCACTTGAAATTATTGAAGTTTGAAGTTGTGCAGAGACACTCGACGGATAAGTGATATCCGTCGGGTGAGTAGTAAACCTATCCGACGGATAACTGCTGTTAAGCTTATCCGTCGGGATACAATCACTACTCGACGGATGAGCAATATCCATCGAGAGAGTAGAAATAAATGAGGTGGGAAGAGAAACTATTGTAGACTCTGTGTTGATTGAAGTTATTTGAGGCACAGATGTCACAATAGAATCTGAAAGAATTGGCAAGTGAGCCAACAAATCATCTAAAAGATGATGCTTACTTGCACTAGATTTTGGCTTCCCCAACAGAGTTAAAGAAGGGGAATCAGGAATTGAAGTGTTTATCATGTCCACTTCCAGTGAGTTAGTTGGTGAGTATGGTGTTTCAGTGGCTTCTATAATGAGAGATTTTGGCTGTGACTCCATATTTGTTGGAGCCACATCAAACTGAATTTGAGAAGGTGCAGGGACTGTGTCTTTAGCACCAGTTTGCACTAAGTGTGTGCCCTGTGCATCCCCAGTTGTTTTGGATTTCTTCTTTCTAGTGTAAGTTTGGGGTGAGTTTGTGTCCCTAACCCTTTTGGCCTGTGCTCTTGGATGAGAGCTTTGTTCAATAGCCACATCCTTTTGGGAGGATGCAGCTAGAAGTGAGCTTTTGTCCTTTTTAAGCACTGCAGTTTGTTGGGAAACTGCAATGTGGCTGGGCTGGGGTTCACTCATCTCTCCAACCTTATCCTTGGGGTTTCTTTGATGTTCACCCCTTCCCTCACCTATCTTACCCTCCTTCACACTCCCCTCTTTGGCTTTGGTAGATTTTTCAACTGGTACCTTTTGAGAGATACCAGAGGGGGCTTTCTTTTATTTGGATTTGGAAATTACAGTTGATTTGGCAGCTTTGGTAGGCAACTGTTTGGTCATTGTCACAGTTGCCATAGCTATGCCTGAAGTCAAAGAAATGGACGAGATTGGAATAGTTGAGGGTATGGATGAACTTACCTCACTTACCTTAGGTGTCAGCATTATAGGGAAATAGAACATTGGCACATCCTTGTGATGGTTGGCTCTGTTCAAGTCTGCAATGATTCTTCTCTCTTGAACCCAACAAGCCAATTTTTTGTTTGGGTTCTCAAGTACAATCTCTTGACAAAGATGGTTAGCCAAAAGCATAAAAAATCTAGCATAGTAAACATTCTTTCCTCTTTTGGCTAAGTCACCTAGTTTAAAACCTAACTCATACACAATAAGATCACTGAAATTGTAAAATTTGTCTGTAACTAGCATGTATAGCATGGAAATGTTCACAGAATCAAAATTACTGATTTTTCCAGAAAAGACTTTAGTTACAACATCACACAAGTAACTCCATTCCTTCCTAAGACCTAGTCTTCTAATTTCACTTAGCTTATTAGTAGGAAGTGCATAATGCATGGAATTAAGCATATTGATCAAATCAGTGTCAGTGTGTGGTGAAGTTACATTATCATCAGGAATCTTGAAACATGCTTTTATCACATCACTATTGATAGAGAATTCATTACCTTTGATGGTCAGAGTGATGGTTTTGTCAGTAGAGTTGTAGATTGCTGTTGTCCACATCTCTTCAACAACTTCACAATAAATTGTGGGTGATTCCAGCATGGCAAAACTTAACTTGCAGTTCTTCACGAAGTCCATCATCTTGTGATAGTCTTCTGATTGCTGAATACCCTTATTGACCAAGGCAGTGAAGTTGTTCTTCTCATAGATGAACCCAGTCTGTGACATGATCTTTACTACGGGTGTCATTGTTAGAGAAGAAAAGGTTGAAGAGAAAGAGGATATTTGCTTGAGAGAGAATGAAATAAACACAGTTGAATTTGAGAATGATAAAAGAAAATGATTAGAATGAAATAAGCTTTTATACTTTGCTCAAAAACAACGGATAGAAATAATAAAGAAAAGTAAATTACCCAATAAAAATTGCCTAAAATAGCCGTTTTAAAATAAACGGTAAAAATTCCACCATTATCCGTCGTGCAATGCTTACATACTGTAAGTATACTCGATGGATAATGTTCAGGGAATTAACGATTAAGATTTAGACACTTCGACGGATGAGGATAGACAGTTATCCGTCGAGTTTTTAAAGGATTCCAGAAAAAATAATTGATTTTTATTTGCAATTTGTATATCGACGGATGACTCAACCCGATGGATAATGGTCATCCGTCGAGATGCAAATTTTGACTTAGCTAAAATTTCATCCAAGACTAAAAATCAGCTAAATTTCTGGCTACTTCTCAACTAGCAAAATAATTCAGATAAATTCAAGAGTAATTAAGCATACCTAACTCACTTACCAACCTAGAAAAGGTGGATTCATCCAGTGGCTTGGTAAAAATATCTGCAAGTTGCTTCTCACTTGGAACAAAATATAACTCTACAGTACCATTCATTACATGTTCCCTTATGAAATGGTACTTGATGTCTATGTGCTTTGTCCTTGAATGTTGCACTGGATTTTCAGTGATGGCAATTGCACTTGTGTTATCACAGAAAATAGGAATCCTTTCAACTTGCAAACCATAGTCTAGCAATTGATTCTTCATCCAAAAATCTGTGCACAACAACTACCAGCAGGAATATATTCAGCTTCAGCTGTAGAAGTAGAAACTGAATTTTGCTTTTTACTGAACCAGGACACAAGCTTGTTTCCTAGAAATTGACAAGTTCCTGTTGTGCTTTTTCTGTCAATTCTACAACCTGCATAGTCTACATCTGAATAACCAGTTAGATCAAAACCAGAATCTCTAGGATACCAAATGCCAAGTTTTGGTGTTCCCTTGAGATATCTGAAAATTCTCTTAATAGCTATTAAGTGAGACTCTCTAGGATCAGCCTGAAATCTAGCACATAAACATGTAGCAAACATTATATCTGGCCTACTAGCTGTTAAGTATAGAAGTGAGCCAACCATGCCTCTATAGCTTGAAATATCCACAGACTTTTCAGTAGTGTTTAATTCAAGCTTAGTTACAGTGGCCATGGGAGTTTTTGCAGATGTGCAATCCATTAGATCAAACTTCTTTAAAAGATCAAAAATATATTTAGTTTGACTAATGAATATTCCATCACTAACTTGCTTAACTTGTTAACCAAGAAAGTAAGTTAGTTCTCCCATCATACTCATTTCATACTTACTTTGCATCAGTTTGGCAAACTTTTTACAAAGTTTCTCATCTGTAGAGCCAAAGATAATATCATCCACATAAATTTGAACAAGTATGCTAGAGCCATTAACATTTCTGAAAAATAAAGTTTTATCTACAGTACCTCTTGTGAAGTGATTTTCCAAAAGGAACTTTGATAAAGTGTCATACCAGGCTCTAGGTGCTTGCTTCAGTCCAAAAAGTGCTTTCAGTAGATAATAGACATACTCTGGAAAATTTGGATCTTCAAAGCCAGGAGGTTGACTAACATACACTTCTTCCTCCAAATCTCCATTCAGAAAGGCACTTTTGACATCCATTTGATAGACCTTGAAATTGGCATGGGCTGCATAGGCTAAGAAGATTCTGATGGCTTCAAGTCTTGTAACAGGAGCAAAAGTTTCATCAAAATCTATTCCTTCTTACTGGCAATAGCCTTTGGCAACCAATCTATCTTTGTTCCTTACTACTATGCCATTTTTATCCATCTTGTTTCTGAATACCCATTTGGTGTCTATTGGATTCTTTCCTTTAGGCTTGGGTACCAGCTTCCATACTTTATTCCTTTCAAATTGGTTTAGCTCCTCCTGCATAGCTAAAATCCAATTAGGATCTAACAAGGCTTCTTCTACCTTCTTTGATTCTTCTTTTGAAAGAAAGCTGCTGTATAGACATTCTTCTTGAGTTGCTCTCCTGGTTTGAACTCTAGAAGAAACATCATCAATAATAAGTTCAAAGGGGTGATCTTTTGTCCATTTCCTTGGCTGAGGTAGATTAGCTCTAGATGAAGAGTCCTCAATGTTGTCTTGATGTGTGATTGAGTTTTGATTGCTAGAGACTCCCCCTGAGTTTGTGGATCTTTGATTTGAGAAAGGGGTACTTTCTATGGGAGATCTTCCTTGACTTCCTGCTCCTTTTGATAACCCGACGGATGGTGGATTTTGAGTACCGACGGATGAGGCAGGTTGTCTTCCGACGGATAACACAGATTGCCTTCCGACGGATGTAGCATTATGTAACTCGACGGATGTTGAGTTTTGTGCTTCATTTGTGGTAGACTTGTCTGCATTATCCTTAGACACTGTTTTTTGATCACTTTCATCATCACTTTCATCACTAACCATCTCGACATTGTCGAATTTGAGGCTTTCATGGTAATCTCCATCTTTTAGTCCTTCAATCTTTTTATCATCAAACACAACATGTATAGATTCCACAACAATGTTGGTTCTTAGATTGTAGACTCTATATACTTTACCAACAGCATATCCAACAAAAATTCCTTCATCTGCTTTAGCATCAAACTTTCCATTTTCATCAGTTTGATTTCTCAGAATATAGCATTTACAGCCAAAGACATGAAGAAAGTTTAGAGTTGGCTTCTTGTTCTTGAACAATTGATAAGGAGTCATGTATCTTGCTTGATTAATCAGAGAGATATTCTGAGTGTAGCATGCAGTGTTTACAGCTTCAGCCCAGAAATAAGTTGGTAATTTTGATTCTTCAAGCATTGTCCTTGCAGCTTCAATAAGAGATCTATTATTTCTTTCCACTACTCCATTCTGTTGTGGAGTCCTTGCTGCTGAAAACTCATGCAAGATCCCATTTTGCTCATAAAATGCTCTCATGACATAGTTCTTGAATTCAGTTCCATTGTCACTCCTGATTCTTCTAACTTTGAAATCAGGATGATTGTTAACTTGCCTTATGTGATTGATGATGATTTCACTAGCCTCATCTTTAGACTTTAGGAAATATGTCCAAGAGAACTTTGAGAAATCATCTATAATTACCAGGCAAAATCTTTTCTTTGAAATTGACAATACATTGACTGGTCCAAACAAATCCATGTAAAGCAGTTGCAGAGGCTCTTCAATTGCTGAATCAAGTTTCTTCCTGAATGATGCTTTAATCTGCTTCCCTTTTTGGCAGGCATCACACAGTCCATCCTTTGTAAACTCCACTAGAGGAATGCCTCTAAATAGCTCTTTCCTTACCAGCTCATTCATAGTCTTGAAGTTTAAATGGGATAGCTTCTTGTGCCATAGCCAACTTTCATCTTGACTTGCTTTGCTGAGAAGACAAGTTACAGATTCTGCTTTAGTTGAGTTGAAGTCAGCTAGATACACATTTCCTCTTCTCACACCAGTGAGAACCACTTTGTTGTTTTGATTATTGGTCACAACACAGGCTTCTTTGTTGAAGGTTACTGAGTTGCCTTTGTCACAAAGCTGGCTGATACTCAACAGATTGTGTTTGAGACCATCCACTAAGGCAACCTCTTCAATGATGACATTGTCCTTTGAAATCAAGCCATATCCCACAGTATAACCTTTGTTGTCATCTCCAAAAGTGATACAAGGGCCAGCTCTCTCCTTAAACTCTGTGAGCAGGGTAGAATCACCAGTCATGTGTCTTGAACAGCCACTATCCAAGTACCAAAGATTCTTTTTGTTTCCCTGCACACATCAAAATCAAATCAAGTTGATTTTGGTACCCAAGTTTCCTTGGGTCCTGCCTTGTTAGCTTTCTTCTTCTGTTTCTTGGGTCTTAACTCATTTGACTTAGGAATTTCAGATTCTTCCTTAGTCAGTTGGGTTGTACCTTTGAAACCACTAAATGCAACAGAATTATCATGCATGTTATGGCTAACAGGAAATGGCATGCTTGGTGCAAACATGTTATTCCAGTAAGGCATGATAAATGGCATTTGAGGCATATTATATGCATCATAATATGGATTAGGTGCAAATGGCATATTAGCAAACTGTGCATTCATATTCTGTGTAGGCATAGCATTAACAGGCATGGGAGGCATGGCATTCATGTTAGGAAATTGAGGTTGAACAGACATGGGAGTAGGCATGGCAGATTTGCAATTAACAAACAAATGATTTACACTACCACACTTGACACAGATCTTTCTAGGAGCGTATTTATCAGGTGTGTAGTTATTGTGTTTGTTAATCCCTACTTTACCATTCCTATTGTTTTTCTTTTTAGTCTCTGTTTTTACCTCTACTTTCTCAAGTCTGTCACTTAACTGTTTGACAGTCATGTGACCAACATTAGCCTTTTTCCCTTTCTTAGCTTGACTTGATTCTCCTGAAACAAAGTTCTTGGAAACAGACCCATACTTATCATTTAGCTTGGTTAATTTGGCTTTGCTAATGGGTTTGCTTACAGCCGACGGATGAGGATTTTTATCATTCGACGGATAACACTTTTTGTTATCCGACGGATAGTCCTCATCATCCGTCGAGTCTACATCTGTCAGCAACCCATCTACCAAAATAGGTTCTAGTTTCTCCTTATTCTTTTTCCAGGCTTCATCACAAAAGGACTCAATTCCTTGAACCTTGGTGATTTGAGCATGAACATCTCTGGATGTTTTCCATGCTTTAATCACCTCTTATTCACGATCGAGCTGCTTCTTTAAAATTTCTTCCTTTTTCAAGGACTCAGTTAATTCCTCCTTGGCAATCCTACACTCAATTTTTAGTTTCTCAAACTCAACAAACTGAGACTCAAGCACATTATTCCTCTCACTCAAAAACAAGTTGTTTTCTTTGATTTTAGCATTTTCTTTAGTGAGGGACTTAAGTGTAACACGCAAATGATACAATTCTGTAGACATGTCATTTATGGCATCATTATACTCAGCTTTAGATAAATGTGCAAGGTTTGTAGTGATTACCTGTTTGCTTGAGGAACTTGTCTCTATTTTATCAGACTTGGCCATTAGGGCTAGATTGACATAGCTGACATCTTCATCTTCATCCAAGCCATCAGCTGCCCAGTCATTCTCTTGTGTAATAAAAGCCCTTTCCTTTTGTTTGAGTAGATCAAAGTATTTTTTCTTGTAATCTACAGACTCAAATCTTTTCTTACTGGAATCTGACTTTCTACACTCATTTGCAAAATGCCCTGCCAAGCCACATTTGAAACACTTAAATTTTGATTTATCCACCATATTTCTATTTGGCTTGGCAGCTCCAAAGTTCTTCTTGAACTTGAGCTTGGCAAATCTTCTTGAAAGGAATGCTAGGTGCTCATCAATGTCCTCCATGTCATCTTGGCTCAATGAATCTTCATTTTCTGCAGCTAGCCCCTTACCCTTGCTTTCACAGACCTTTAAAGTTGATTCCACAACTTCCATCTTCACTTTCTTCTCCTTTTCCAGATCAACAACTAGTGCAATGGATCCTCCTTTCTTCTTTCCTCTCTCCATTCTTTCATCCTGCTCTATTTCAAGCTCATAGGTTTTCAGAATGCCATACAGTCTCTCTAAAGTAAACTCCTTATAATCCTGTGAGTTTCTCAATGAGACTGTCATTGGTTTCCATTCCTTTGGAAGAGATCTGAGAAATTTCAGATTGGAGTCTTTAGTCTGATAGACTCTTCCATGCAACTTAAGAACATTTAGTAGTTTTTGGAATCTACTAAAAATGTCAGTTAGTGATTCACTTTCTTCATTGTGAAAATGCTCATATTGCTGAATCAGGAGCTGCATTTTATTTTCTCTTACTTGCTCAGTACCATCACAGATTATCTGTATTGTGTCCCAAACTTCCTTGGCAGTCTTGCAGTTGATGATGTTATCAAACATGTCTGCATCCATACCATTGAACAGAATGTTCATGGCCTTTTTATCTTTCCTGACTTGTTCAATGTCAGGATCAGACCATTCATGCCTTGGCTTTGGAACAGATGGCTCATTTCCTGTTGCAGCTCTCATAGGAACATGAGGGCCTCTTTCTATGTAGTCCACATAGGCCTCATCTTGAGAAAGCATATGAAGATGCATCTTTACCTTCCAATGATGGTAATTATCTTTATCAAGAAAAGGAATCTTGACTCCAACATCTTTCTTGTTCATCTTGCTGAATTGTTTTGATCTTTAAACTCTTTGTAGATTAAGAGCTTGCTCTGATATCAATTGTTAGTCCCTTAACAATATAGAAAGAATTACAGAAGGGGGGTTGAATGGAATTCTTGAACCTTTTTCTTGAAATAAAAATGTTCAACTCGATTATAGATATATTTGTTTTGATTAGCACAATGCGGAATGTAAACTTGAATGAATCAAAACATAAGTAATTAAAAACAAGAGTCTTTCAAAACTTTCTGGTGGATTTAAACAATTCCACCAGAGATATATATAATATATCGAGAGGACTCTGTGTGTAGAAATGCTCACAGCTGCTTACAAAATAGAACTGCTGAGAATACAGGAAATGCTAAAGATTATGCTTACAAAGATTTCTCTGTTTTTTTTGTTTCTCAGCTATCTCAGTTATCTTTCTATTTGCTACTCTCTTGGCTTATATATTACCAAGATTACAAAGTCAAAAAGACTGAACAAATATAAAATCTAACAGTCTTGATCTTTGCTGCTTTTCGTCCTCTATTACCCAGTCAATGGGCTTCCACAGTGTGTTTGTATCCAACTCGATGGCTGTGTGTCAGCTTTCACTGTTCAACTGATGTTTGAATTCTTGATATGATCATCCGTCGACTTTCAGATCATCCGTTGATGACTTAATTGATCATCCGTCGACTGCTAAGTTAAACATCCATTGATAGTCATTTGATCATCTGTCGAAGGCTTTGTTAATCATCCGTCGGTAGCTATTTTGGCACTTGACTTCATTTCACTAATACAGAATTACAAGACATTGCTTATGTACAATTAATCAACCTATTCTGCATATCTAGTTAAAGTCAACATGACTTATATGCTACTACAGATTCTATACAAAGGTGCATACATCACTGTGCTACAATCTTCTTATTACATAAGCTACTCACTCGATGGATAATAAGTTAATCATCCGTCGGGACTATAATGAGTTTTCTGTCGGGACTATAATTCTTATCCGTCGAGTGCTACATTATTTCACTAAGTAAAATCTACTTAGATGTTTTGTTTAGGTGATCATCAAGTACACAACATATTCACAACAGTTTTTATGTGAAGAATCACAGAAACAGACATTCACTTTTTAAGTACAGAAGCCATGTTCTGATGACCGTTAAATTCTGATAATAGTCAAGTTCTGATGCAAATCCTGATGGAAACTCTGATGCTTACGTGGCATTATTTAATTACTTGGCTTATTTTTAGTATTTACTGTAACGGTTATATTTTTTCAGAAAATAATTAAGTGAGAGAAAAACAGTGATAATCATTTGGTTAATAGGTTGCGTGTTTGTTTTGGTAACAACATGTGAGCAATAATTACTACACGTTTACCATGCCCACTCATTACTTTTTTGACTTTTTCCATGCTGCCAGGTGTAAAAAGTCTGTTCTGCTTCAGAAAAATAGCCGTTATTGTAATATCCGGGATATATCGTGTAATTATTTTTGCTATTATATAATTATTATGTGTGTTCAGTATCTATTCTGTGAGTTAATTGTTAAAGTGTTATCTGTACTTGGTTATTTAAAAATAATATTAATTGAGTATTTTAATTTTTTATATGTCCAAAATAAAATATAGATAATTGTCATATCTTCCTAATTATTTTTATGTTGGTTTATGGATTTATAAGAATCATATGAATTTCTAAAATCTTTTTCCGGGTAATTAAAATCTATTTTATAAAAACGGGAACCAACCGACGTCAACCGTTGTTACGTTTTTGGAACCCAAAACTCTTTCGAGAACTCCTTCCTAACCTAATTGTAATATTCCGAGCATATTCCATGTTTCGACTTTTTCAATCCGGCGTACGGTTTGTCCTGCGCGGGTCCCGGCGCAACATTTTCGATACAATATTCGTTTCGGTAAATCAATAAAACCCGTATTTTCGATAAACGGGAGCTTTTTATTAAACTATCACAATTATCACTTCGTAATACGTGTAACCAGGCGCTGAGACCAAGACCGCAGTACAAATTGTACTAATTTGGATAATTATCCCGAAAACCGATACCGTTTGGATCAGTTTTTACAAATAAACGTACCGTTTTATATCTGGAATGATCCAACGGGATACTAATTTTCCGTACTTATAAATAGCCTTTTACCGTAATTTATTTCGTATCAAAATCATTTGCAGACAGATAATTATATAATTTTCAGAGAAAAACCCTAATTTCCTAAAACTGTTCTAAGAATCAAACAAGCATTTGGATGTGTTATTGAATTCGGTTTGGAAAGCTCGAGTAACCAATCTGAAGGTCTTGAAGAGCTCTACCAGATTCTGTAATCCATATACCTGCAGAAATCAAGGTTATTTTTCTAAAAATTTATTTATTTTCGAATTTATTTATTTAAAAATATGAATTTTTGTTCGGATGATTGTTTGTATGATTTGATGATTGCATGTTGTAGAGCTTGTTTTCCTGATGATTTTCATATGTCATAAGTCTGATTTGGAGTTCAATAACATGTTCAAATTTGAGTTTGATTTTCGAATTTTAAAATTAAGGTTTATAACCCGTATGAATGTTCTTAATTGAAATTTGGGGGTTTCTTATTCTGTGATAGATTGATGTTGTGGTATAGTGGGTTGTGTTCTCTGTGAAATTTGCAATCTAGTCGTATAAGTTTCATGAACCAACGAGGTCTGTAGAGAAGGGAGTTGTGTTTTGAAGTTTTCCGATGTTCACCGGAAACTGGAAAATTTCACGGCCAAATTCCGGCCAACTCAGGAATTGTTAGGATGAATTGATTACATGGTTGTGTTCCTGGTGTTGTGTAGATGTGATCTGGAGGTGATGGTGGCCTGAGCATCCCTGGAACGTGTTCTCCGGCCACCCCCGACTGTTTTCCGGCGACCCCCTGGAAAATTACAGTTTAGTACCTATAGTTTTGAAAACGATGCAGTTTGGTCCCTGTAGTTTCCAGACTTCGCAAAAATTGGATTTCTGTTTTAAAAATGTTTAAAAATCATATTTCCTATTTATTTTTATTATAAAAATTCGTTTTTAATTTCTGAAAATTCTAAAAAAAAATTATTATTTTAATTCTGAAAATTATTTATTAATTCACAAATAAATCTAAATTAATTAGTTAATTAATTTCAGTTAATTTCTAATTGATTAATTGGTCAATTAATTCAAAAATTAATTGATTAATTAATTTAATTAATTATTAATTGATTTCAATTATTTATTTAATTAGATTTAATTATTTAAAAATGATTTAAAAATTCTGAAAAATAGTTTCGAGCTTTAAAATATTATTCTAAATTATTTCCAAGGCTCGATAATTATTCTAAAATTATTTCGAAGCCAGAATTGGCCAACCGAACCCTGTTTATTAACCCGAAATTGATCCAACGACCCATTTTAATTCCGAAAAATGTTTTAAAAATCATTTTAAATACCAGAAAGCCTATTTATGACCCGAGACTTCTTTATAAATGATATATCATTGATTACGTGATGTATTATATGCTATATATGACTTGTTAATTGACTATCGGTCTATATATTCTGTGTTTACTTGATTATTGCATAACTTTCAATCCGTTAATCGGATTTGGGTAAAACGAAGGGTAGATAGAAGTATGTGTTGAATAGAATTACATGAGTAAATTATTGATAGATGCTTATGATATGTGAGCAGAAGAGGCAAGACGTAGGAAAGGGAAACAGAGAGTTAAGGAGTAAGACGGTTGTGATTGGAAGCGAGTGCAGTGTAGTAAGCTAATATCAGGCAAGTATTCCGAACTTTCTCGAAATATTATAATACGTGATAGTCTTGTTGATATTGCAAATGCTTTGAAGCACTGAAACCTAAACCCTGATTCCAGTTATTGTTCTTGAGCTATAAACCTTATGCTTTCTAGACCATTGATTGTTGTATACCTAAACACAAATCTCAAGTATACGATACTACTCCACAAATACATGCAAACAAAATCCCAAACACTGAACTGAATTACTTGTATATTCAATCATTGTATCCTATGCTTTGAAAGCCCAAATCTTTAAAACCCTGAAATGTTGATTCCTTTGTTATCCAATTCTTTCATTACCCAGCAACCAAGCTTTTAAATTGCCTTATTGATCCTTACAAGGATTGAAACCCTTTCATTGTTAAACATTTATTGTTGTTAATGATTTCGGTTATTGTTTATTATTGCATATTCTGTTATTATGTTAGAATTGGATTGTTTTTATAAAATTGTGGACCAGATTCGTGGTCAGACCATATAATGGTCAAGTTAGGCCAATGTGTGCCTTGGATCCAGTAGTTAGAGCAATATTGTGTGCCTTGCTCGGGGTTAGTGCGTGACTGATCAGCAGCCTAACCTTGGTTTTTAAATTAAAAGTATAATATCCAATTCTAAATCATAATCCAATGTTCACTTGATATCATAATCATATTCACCTGATGATCATTATTCTCAGTTTTGTCATTGTGACTTGCTGAGCTAGTTAGCTCATTTGTGCGATGTTGTTTATATTCTTTCCAGTTAAAAAGGAACCAGTTAGTAGCGAGGATCCCCAGTCCAGCGCGAGAGCTAGGGGTTCAGGTTGAGAAAGCTGAGCTAGTAGGCTTCTTTTGGGATAATTTAAGTTTGTAAAAGTTTGTAATCATGTTTAATACTCAGTTTGAGTTTGAAATAGTTGGGATTTGAACAGTTTGTAATATATTAGTGTGTTTGGCTTGTGTGCATACTTTAACCTGTTGCGGTCCGTGGTGGTTGGTAAGTAGGGTCACTGCATATATTATTATTATCTTTATTATTGTTATCAGCAGGTTATAATTAGGGTGTGTGTGTGGACCCCAAACTTCTGACCCGGGTTTGGAGGGCGCCACAGGTTTGGTATCAGAGCTACAGGTTATAAGTCACTGACACAAGCCTAGGTTGACGGAAATGGGTAGAGGGATAGGATTAGAAGTAAGGTCTAGGACGATAGAACGTCGAGAGGTTGAGTGTTATGGTATAACCGGTATTAGTATAGTTTACGTCGTGGTACGAGATTCTTATATTACGATATAATTCCAGATAGCAGAGATGGCCGACTCTTTTATTCCCGTATCAGCTGATCACTCAGAGCCTTCAGTTGGAGCACCGGCATCGGATCCACGTCCTGTTATTCCACCAGCATTGGCTATTCTACCTCCACCGGTGTTGCAGCCCGTACCACTGCAGGCTATTCCACCTCCAGGCATGAGGCCACCTGTTAGAGGACCCCCACCTGCTGATTCAGGCTTTACTAGTCATTCAGTCACAGGAGTACCTTTCTAGTTCTCTTCCTATCCTGTCCCATATCATCAGTTTGAGGCTTGCCTTATGGAGCAGCGATTCCTACAGGGTCAGATTCAGGAGTTATTGCATATCATGCGTACCAGAGAGATGGGGAGTGGTGAGAGGCGACTTAGGGAGAGGCTCCAGGCATTTCGTAGAGCAGCTGCTGTGAGGATTGCTGAGGCTACACATGAGGACATCACCCCTGATTTCCTAGTGGAGTGGGCTAAGTGGGTTCTAGAGGAGCTTGAGGAGATAGGAGGTTCAGATTTTCCATGAGCCAGAGATTCAGAGATGGAGATACTGAGCAGTGTTGTTATGATTATGTAGTATATATAGTAGTGTGTAGTGTGTATCAGTAGACTTTTGAGTTATATTTATAGACTAGCGATGTTAACTAGTGAGTAGGTTATTGTACCCTTTTTGCTTTTACTTTCGAAGCGTCTTTACGCTTGTACTACCTAAAACTTTTGATCTATATATATCAGTACCTTTTTCCTTTCCAACACTGTCATTTACTTTATCGCACCTGTTTTACTTTACCTTATTTATTACACCAGTATACCCTGTAATACCATGTACCCTGTTTTCCATAACTGTTTATATTCTGTAAAGAAGCATGCAATTTACTTAGTTACAACTGTTTTCAAAAAGAGATATTCTTGTTTTACAAAACTTTTCTTTTATACAAAGATTTGATTCAAAAGCTAAATAAATTGATCGATTCTTTACAGAAAATGCCTCCCAGAAGAAATACCCGCACCAACACCCAGAATGAAGAAACCAACAATAATAACAATAACAACCAAGATGATACAAACCAGAATGTAAACCCAGGACCCATAAACCCAGCAATAGCCCAGATTCTTCAAATCTTGGCCCAACAAACAGTTCACCTGGCACAACAACAGCAGAGACAGACCAATCCCCAGGTAACTTTCAAAACTTTTCAGGCAGTAAACCCACCAGAATTCAAGGGTTCCTTTGAGTCAATTGAAGCAAATGTGTGGTTAAAGGAAATAGAGAAGGCATTTGCCTTGGTAAAAGTGAAAGAGGAACAGAAGGTTGAATTTGCAAGTTACTATCTGAAGAATGAGGCCACCTATTGGTGGGAGATGGTGAAGACATTGGAAAGCACAGATGTTATTACTTGGGAAAGGTTTAAGGAATTGTTTTTAGAAAAGTATTTTCCTCAGTTTGTTCAGGATCAAATGGAGCTGAAGTTTTGAGAATTAAAGCAAGGGAACATGTCGGTAACAGATTATGAGGGGAAGTTTGAGGAATTGTCAAGGTATGTGCCGTCGTATGTTGATACTGATAGAAAAGAAAGCTAAGAGATTCCAGCAAGGCTTGAAGCCATAGATCAGAGGGAAGGTAGCTATTTTTGAATTGGATACCTATGCCGGGGTTGTACAGAAAGCTATGATCGCAGAGACAGAGAGTGAGATGTTCCAGAAAGATAAGGAAAGCAAGAAAAGGAAAGTTGAGGGAAGTGAGGGTCAGTCACAAACAGGGAAGTTTCCAAATTTTAAGAAGGGCAAGTTTCAGCCAGGGAGAAATTTTAATTTCAGGAGACAAAATGCAGGAGACGTAGGCCAGGGCAATCGTCCAGCTAATGTGAATCAGCCGAATCAGTTGAGATTAACTTTTCCAGATTGTCAAATAAGTGGAAAGAAGCATGGAGGAGTTTGTAACAAGTTGAATGTGGTATGTTTTAAATGCAACCAGAAAGGGCACTATCCGAGGGAGTGCCGAAATCAGCCAGTAAGAGAGCCAGCAAATAAGGATCAACCTATCCGAAATCCAGCAGTGAAGGTTCCAGTCATTGGATTTACATGCTTAAATATGGGAAGCCAGGACATATGGCCAGGGATTGCAAGACACCAGCCCCAGTCAGTAATGCATTGAGGATTATGGGATCTACCCCAACAGTGAATGAGACTCCGAGGGCTAGAGTTTTTGACATGTCGGTGAAGGATGCGATCCAGGATACGGATGTCGTGGCAGGTATGCTTAATGTGAATTCTTTATGTGCCAAAGTGTTAATAGATTCGGGAGCAACTCGATCGTTTGTTTCACAAGATTTTGTTAGTAAGTTAAATTGTCCAGTTGGGTATTTAAATGAAATAATGACTGTGGAATTAGCAAATCAAGAACGTGTAACTGTTAACCAAGTTTGTGGGAATTGCGAGATTGAGATTTCTGGTAGTAAGTTTTGGGTAGATTTGATACCGTTTAAGTTAGGAGAATTTGACGTTATATTAGGAATGGATTGGTTATCCAAGCATGATGCTCAGATAGATTGTCGAAATAAGAAAGTAATGGTAAAAATGCCCGACGAAAGGATAGTAACGTTCAAGGGACAAAAACAAGTAAAGAAGTTCTTAACGATGATTCAAGCCAAGAAGTTACTACGACAAGGATGTGAGCATTTCGTAGCATATGTGATCGACAGAAGTCAGGAGCCAGCAAAACTTGAAGATATTCCAGTTGTGAAGGAATTTTCAGACGTGTTTCCCGACGAGTTACCAGGACTTCCTCCAAATAGAGAAATTGAATTTGCAATCGACTTAGCACCTGGAACCGAACCAGTATCCAAGGCCCCGTATAGAATGGCGCCCGTTGAGATGAAAGAGTTAGCAAAGCAATTACAAGAGCTGTTAGAGAAAGGAATAATCAGACCCAGCGTATCCCCGTGGGGTGCACCGGTATTATTTGTCAAGAAGAAGGATGGAAGCATGAGACTGTGCATCGACTATAGGGAGCTCAACAAGCTTACGATCAAGAACAAGTATCCGTTACCCAGAATTGATGATTTGTTTGACCAATTAAAGGGAGCCAAGTATTTCTCCAAGATCGATTTAAGATCGGGATATCATCAACTGAAGATCAAACCAGAAGATATACCAAAGGCAACTTTCAGAACAAGGTATGGACATTATGAATTTCTAGTAATGTCTTTTGGATTGACCAACGCCCCAGCAGCGTTTATGGACCTGATGAACAGAATTTTCAAGGAATATTTGGACAAATTCATTATAGTATTTATAGACGATATTTTGATCTATTCAAAGACGGAGGAGGATCATGCGGAACATTTAAGGACAACTTTGGAAATTTTAAGGAAAAAGAAGTTATATGCTAAATTGTCGAAATGTGAGTTTTGGCTACAGGAAGTTCAGTTCTTAGGACACATAGTCAGTAATGAAGGGATCAAAGTGGACCCGGCAAAGATCGAGGCAATTACGAATTGGGAAAGACCGAGAACACCCACTGAGGTAAGAAGTTTCTTGGGATTGGCAGGATATTATCGACGATTCGTTCAGAATTTCTCAAGAATTGCAACACCATTGACAAAGCTTACACGAAAGAATGAAAAGTTTATATGGAATGACAAGTGCGAAGAAAGTTTTCAGGAATTGAAGCGGAGATTAATCACGACACCTGTTTTGTCACTTCCAGACGATCAAGGGAATTTCGTAATTTATAGCGATGCTTCTTACAAAGGATTAGGATGTGTACTTATGCAGCACGACAAGGTGATTGCGTATGCGTCAATGCAATTGAAACCACACGAACAGAAGTACCCTACTCATGATTTGGAGTTAGCAGCTATAGTTTTCGCTTTGAAGATTTGGAGACATTATTTGTATGGAGAAAAATGTGAGATTTTCACGGATCACAAAAGTTTGAAATATATATATACCCAGAAGGAACTTAATATGAGACAAAGGAGATGGTTAGAATTGATCAAGGATTATGATTGCTCGATTAATTATCATCCCGGTAAGGCGAACGTTGTAGCAGATGCGTTGAGTCGGAAGGAAAGGTTAAATGTGTTATCCGTACCTGAAGAGATATATAAAGAATTTCAAAAATTGGAATTGGAGATTAGAATTTACAAGCCTGAGGAAGCAAAAGTGTACAGTATGATTTTCCAACCGGAGTTATTGGAGAAAATAAAGAAATGCCAGAAAGAGGTAATGGATCAAGATATAAATAGTTTGGTAGGTGAGGAATTATGCACGCAACAAGATGATCAAGGTATTCTTAGGTTTTCTTTAAGAATTTGGATTCCACCAGTAACGGAGATGAAAAATGAAATTTTACAAGAGGCACATAGTTCAAGATATTCCATCCATCCAGGGAGTACCAAAATATACAGAGATTTAAAGAAGAATTATTGGTGGCCAGATATGAAGAGGGAAATTGCGGAATGGGTTAGCAAATGTTATACCTGTCAGAGAGTTAAAGCAGAGCATCAGAGACCAAGCGGATTGCTACAGCCATTGGAGATTCCAGAGTGGAAGTGGGAACATATTACCATGGATTTCATAGTTGGATTACCAAGGAAAAGGGCTAATCATGATGCCATTTGGGTTATAGTAGATAGACTTACCAAGTCAGCTCATTTTCTGCCTATAAATGAAAGATTTTCGCTCAACAAGTTAGTTCATATGTACTTGAAAGAGATCGTAGTTCGTCATGGAGTTCCAGTGTCTATCGTATCTGATAGAGATCCAAGGTTTAATTCAAGATTCTGGAAGAGTTTGCAAGAATGTTTGGGAACAAGATTGAATATGAGTACGGCCTATCACCCTCAAACGGATGGCCAAAGTGAAATAACGATCCAGACAATTGAGGACATGCTACGTGTTTGTGCTATTGATTTCAAAGGAAGTTGGGACGAGCATTTACCCCTGGTAGAGTTCGCTTATAACAACAGTTATCACGCCAGCATTGGGATGCCACCTTATGAAGCCCTTTATGGACGCAAATATAGATCTCCAGTATATTGGGACGAAGTAGGAGAACGCAAAATACTCGGACCCGAATT
Source organism: Apium graveolens (assembly GCF_009905375.1). Classification (NCBI taxonomy): domain Eukaryota; kingdom Viridiplantae; phylum Streptophyta; class Magnoliopsida; order Apiales; family Apiaceae; genus Apium; species Apium graveolens. The sequence continues at coordinate 118,133,119 of NC_133656.1, forward strand.
AGTGCAGCAGACAAAGGAAGTTGTTGAAATTATCCAGAAAAGATTAATTGCCGCACAAGATCGTCAGAGGAAATATGCAGACCAGTCAAGAAAAGACATGGAATTTGAAGAAGGAAGCTTGGTATTATTGAAAGTATCACCGTGGAAAGGACTAACGAGGTTTGGGAAAAAAGGGAAGCTAAACCCAAGATATGTCGGACCTTTTGAAATCCTAAAGCGTATTGGCAAAGTAGCTTACGAGTTGGCGTTACCTCCGCACATGGAGCACATTCACAATATTTTTCACATGTAATAGAATATGAATCAATAGAACTTCAAGCAGATTTATCATATGTAGATAGCCCGGTAGAAGTTCTAGAAGAGAGAGAGAAAGTATTGAGAAATAAAGTGGTAAAGTTAGTAAGAGTATTATGGAGAAACCCAAAGGTTGAAGAGTCAACCTGGGAGTTAAAAAGTGATATGAGAGAAAAGTCCCCTCATTTGTTTTCTTAGAGATTCTGAGGACAGAATCCTTTTAAGGGGGGAAGGATGTAATATCCGGGATATATCGTGTAATTATTTTTGGTATTATATAATTATTATGTGTGTTCAGTATCTATTCTGTGAGTTAATTGTTAAAGTGTTATCTGTACTTGGTTATTTAAAAATAATATTAATTGAGTATTTTAATTTTTTATATGTCCAAAATAAAATATAGATAATTGTCATATCTTTCTAATTATTTTTATGTTGTTTTATGGATTTATAAGAATCATATGAAATTTCTAAAATCTTTTTCCGGGTAATTAAAATCTATTTTATAAAAACGGCAACCAACCGACGTCAACCGTTGTTACGTTTTTGGAACCCGAAACTCTTTCGAGAACTCCTTCCTAACCTAATTGTAATATTCCGAGCATATTCCATGTTTCGACTTTTTCGATCCGGCGTACGGTTTGTCCTGCGCGGGTCCCGGCGTAACATTTCGATACAATATTCGTTTCGGTATATCAATAAAACCCGTATTTTTGATAAACGGGAGCTTTTTATTAAACTATCACCAATTATCACTTCGTAATACGTGTAACTAGGCGCTGAGACCAAGATCGCAGTACAAATTGTACAAATTTGGATAATTATCCCGAAAACCGATACCGTTTGGATCAGTTTTTAAAAATAAACGTACCGTTTTATATCTGGAATGATCCAACGGGATACTAATTTTCCGTAATTATAAATAGCCTTTTACCGTAATTTATTTCGTATCAAAATCATTTGCAGACAGATAATTATATAATTTTCAGAGAAAAAACCCTAATTTCCTAAAACTGTTCTAAGAATCAAACAAGCATTTGGATGTGTTATTGAATTCGGTTTGGAAAGCTCGAGTAACCAATCTGAAGGTCTTGAAGAGCTCTACCAGATTCTGTAATCCATACACCTGCAGAAATTAAGGTTATTTTTCTAAAAATTTATTTATTTTCGGAATTTATTTATTTAAAAATATGATTTTTTTGTTCGGATGATTGTTTGTATGATTTGATGATTGCATGTTGTAGAGCTTGTTTTCCTGATGATTTCATATGTCATACGTCTGATTTGGAGTTCAATAACATGTTCAAATTTGAGTTTGATTTTCGAATTTTAAAATTAGGGTTTATGACCCGTATGAATGTTCTTAATTGAAATTTGGGGGTTTCTTATTCTGTTATAGATTGATGTTGTGTTATAGTGGGTTGTGTTCTCTATGAAATTACAATCTAGTCGTATAGTTTCATGAACCAACGAGGTCTGTAGAGAAGGGAGTTGTGTTTTGAAGTTTTCCGATGTTCACCCGGAAACTGGAAAATTTCACGGCCAAATTCCGGCCAACTCAGGAATTGTTAGGATGAATTGATTGCATGGTTGTGTTCCTGGTGTTGTGTAGATGTGATCTAGAGGTGATAGGTGGCCATGAGCATCCCTGGAACGTGTTCTCCGGCCATCCCGACTGTTTTCCCTCCTCCCGCGACCCCCTGGAAAATTACAGTTTTAGTACCTATAGTTTGAAAACGATGCAGTTGGTCCCTGTAGTTTTCCAGACTTTGCAAAAATTGGATTTCTGTTTTAAAAAATGTTTAAAAATCATATTTCCCTATTAATTTTTATTATAAAAATTCGTTTTAATTTCTGAAAATTCTAAAAAAAATTATTATTTTAATTCTGAAAATTATTTTTAATTCACAAATAAATCTAAATTAATTAGTTAATTTAATTTCAGTTATTTCTAATTGATAATTGGTCATTAATTCAAAATTAATTGATTATTAATTTAATTAATTATTAATGAGTTTAATTATTATTTAATTAGATTTAATTATTTAAAAATATTTAAAAATTCTGAAAATAGTTCGAGCTTTAAATATTATTCTAAATTATTTCCAGGCTCGATAATTATTCTAAAATTATCGAGCCAGAATTGGCCAACCGAACCCTGTTTATTA